>NW_024044348.1:26797642-26832004 GCF_014851395.1 Micropterus salmoides
CCGATCATTTCTTTTATAATTTAACACACATTTTATCGTTTACACCTGTGGTTTCACTTGTCAGAAAGGCATGTGTCTTATCAATCATCCTATGACCAGATCTGAAGGGAGTTCTGATTTACTCAACCAGCTTCTTGGAACAAGCCCCCATTTGTCTTGTTCTTTGTTAAAAAAAAACGAAGAAGAAACATTTCTTTATTTGAGATAGATATTCAAAAGTGCTGAATTTACACCAGTTTCACTCACACCATATTCATTCCATCATAAACTTGTGCTATGCAGGCACAATGGAAGAAAAATGTGATCGTGAGTGGTACAGCCACCGTCACTCCAGCTGCATGCAACTTTCCTATTCTTATCTCATGGAATTTATCCCCCCCATGACTGGCAATGATTCACAAAAATAAAGACTTGTATGTGAAAACCTCATGTTGCATTCGTCGAGGTGAACTACAATATTCAAGGAGTGGCTTATCTTTAATGGCAGCCAGTGAATCAATGAAAACTTCCACATTGTCATTTGATTAGAGGGAAGTAAAACAAAAGAAACAGACATGAAACAGTAATAAGTGAAGACTGTTCAAATCAGAAGTAGAAAATGTGAATGGGCTCAAAGGAACATGTATACTTAAATTAGGAGACAATGAGGAGGGACACATAAATACTTTCCAACATTGGCAGGTGGGTCTCTAGAATTTTTTAGGCAGCCTGAAAACAGCTCAACCATCACTCTGACATAATAAATTGTACAATCCCAGGTGTCCCTAGTGCCTTTCTCTAGTTTGGGCCTTCTGAATCAATTAGGTTTCTGCCTCAGGCAATGCCCCTGGACATTGGAATGGCCTCAGCACATTTATTGTGAAAAGTGCTTGATGTAAGGCTGATTACAACAGCTATGTTGTTGTCTGCTAGGTTGATTCAGACAGATGGACAAACACGGCATTCTTTCTATGTGTACTATGATAAATAAAAACTGCCACATATTTCTGTCACAGAACCTGCTCTTGTTTTATGTATTAGTTAGTCATAACACAAAATATTTGGGAGAAGGTAATTAAATCTGCACATTCAGATCTGCATTGTGATTGATGCAAATGCATTACGTTAATATTCATTCAATCCAAAATATTATTTTTAATGCTATAGTTCTCACACATGTGTCCTGTAACCAAATAGACTGATGGATATTGTGGTTAGATGATTTTCGTAATCAAAAGAGGTGATGAAGCAGCAACATACTTCCAATACCCTCTGGTGACCAGTCTTTTGAGCCTCATATTAATTTTTGTGAAACATCTTTCTATGGACTCAAACAGAGAAGCACAATGGAGCACTATGTTGTTTGTACATCTTCAGCTACAGCGAGAGACTGGAAGCATGTCTTGCAGGCTGCTTGCATCACCCGCAATCTGCACATTGACACTCCCATATGAATGATATTCACTCAAAATAGATCATGGGCTTTGATAGCGTGTGTGCGCTCAGAATCAAGGCTTTTGTATCTCATTTTATTCCTGTAAAGGTCAGGATGACATGATGATGATGATGATGATGATGGTGGTGGTAGTTGGTCAGGGTTGTTAGTGTGGTGTATCATAATCATTATCATCATCATCACCATCATCCTTACCCAACAAAAGGATGTCTAAAACGAGTTAGTCTAAACCGCAGTGTTTGCAGGTAATGTCGACCACAGCACTTGACAGGAAGGCCTTTGTGTTGGCATCATCAAAAGGAATCACTGACTGTTTGTAAAAGACACAGTAGGTGAGGGAAAGCAAGAGATTTTTCAAAAACAAGTTTTTCAATCCACAGGGATATCACAATAGAGTGTCTGCTAGGAAAAAGCATTCTTTACTGTGAGTGTGATGCAATAGGTGCAGGTGAGAACAACCTCAGGCATCATGTGAAACAAATATATAATTTAAGATCTAAGATTACACTTTTGCCTACACACATTACAAAATCAATTTTGTCCTGTAACATTAGTTGGACCTGAAACACCATGTCACAATTCAAATTTCCTTTCTTTATCACATGCAAGCCCATTCTCCCCAAACAAATGTCGCATGGTTGATTATGCAGCAGCCTATTACAACCTTTAATGGCCGTATGATGGTAGCAAAGGTGATGTAGAATATAGTGGGTGGTAAAGACGCCAATGAATAAGACCATGCCTATAGAGTGGAGACCTGGTTTTGACTCCCACTGTGACCCATCCACCATTGTGTCCCTGAGCAAGACACTTAACCCATTGTTGCCTTGAGAGGCATGTGACCACTTTCATGTATAGCAATTGTAAGTCTCTTTGGATAAAGCGTCAGCTAAATGAATAAATGACCGACCAGTCCAAGTCCACAAAACGAGGTGGTCCAACAAATGCAGGACTTTCACTCAGGAGACAGAGGTTTGAGTCTTGTGTGAAGAAAATTCAGGTTGATTTATTTAAAGTTTTAAGTAAAATAATGTACGTAGATGACTAACATCACATGAGTTAAGTCCAGACTTACAGAATGTACTTATTTTATCCCAAACCAAGATCTCTTTCTAAACCGAACCAAGTAGTTTTGTTGCCTAAACATAACCAAACTGTAACGTTTATGACATTAACCATATGTTTAACATCATGGGACTTGTGTCATGTGCTCAAGGGCGGTTGCTGGACTGTTACTTTCCATGTCCATACTTTGCATGTTGTTTTGGGCAATGGTCATACAGTACATATCGTTTTTGGGACTACTGACATGCAACCTTGTTGTTTAGTTATGAGGACGTGTTGCTGTAGCCAGGCTGACAGAGCGTCACCGCTCTAATGAGCAGATGTATTCCTATAGCCCTCATCCTATCCTCATTCTTATCACCTCCTGCATTCAACTAATACTGTTTTATCTTGAAACTAAGGAACCTTAGAAACAGTGGTAAAACCTGATATTTATTTAGACTGCTTTTTATCCCATCGATCCTGAACAACCAACTTCAGTGATTTCTTCATCTAAGCCATCAACCTGTCTCTTTGACCCACCCAAGCGGCAACCTCCAGGGCTGAAAATGAAGCCAATGCAATGCCAAAAACTGCAGTTCATTGAATAGCCACTTGAGGCTGGCTCCAAAAGTCTCCATAGACACCCATGTTAAAATGTCGAACTTTACAGCAGGAATAAACACGTTTACAGTTTCGTACAAAAAACTGTTTTGTTCTCTAAAGCTAATTGCCCTCTTCAAGACAACTATGCTCAGGTAAGTCCTGAACCATCCCTTAGTTGTGCTGCTATAGGCCTAGACAGCAAGCTATCAGCAAGAAAAGAGAAAGTGCTCCTTTAAATGCATTTCTGACCCATGTACACTACTGTTATTTCATAAAACCTCATGCTAATTGCATGACATTTCAGAAAACTGCTTCTTCAACTTGTCAATTCAAAGAAAAGAAAGAAAATACATCATATTGACATTATGTTTTTCGCTTTTTCTCTCTGCATTGGATGCTAACCAAGTGACTGTATTTGAAACATCTCCAGTGAGCTGTGGTTGTGAAGTCACGTCGCTTACTAATGTTCTACCTTACAGTAACAGTGCCATGAACAACAAAATCTCCACCTAGGCACTGCATATTTACATAGGTGCTCTTGTTTTCTGTATTTTCTGTTGTCAATGCCTTTTAAAATTATGCACCCTTGTAGACCAGGCCAAATCAATTTAAACTGCTGCAATACCATTGATTTTCCAAGCCCAGGCAATTTATATGACATAGTTGCAGCAGTTTAGCAATAACTCTATTACTCAGAGGATTTAGATTAGACAATGTACACCTTCATTCTTGATCTACAGGGGGGCAGATGACTTGTAAAACAAATGGAATACAGTCAAAGGCAGAACATGCTTCTGCAACTATGCTCAGGGCTACAGATTTGTAAGCAAGTCACAGCGGTATGAGAGACTGTATTTTGATTGGTATAAGTTGTCTTCATATGTCATCATTATAGTAGTCAGGCATGTGATTGACAAAGGGCAAAAAAGCAGGACAATATACTGAGACCCCCCACCCCGATCAAACTGGCGGCGGCTCTGTTATAACATATGGATGGTAAAGCAGGACCCATGACAATAAGTTATTAGGTGGATGTGTTGCAGTGGGAATCAAAGACAAGTGTCTAATCCACTGCGCCATCGCAACCTCTCTATAATAATTATTATTTTGTATTAACTACTAACTTTCAAATTAGTTCAGTAGAAGTTAATAGATTATTTTAATGAATAAGAGACAGCAGCAAAGGTCGTTGCCTGTTTGAGACCTGGTGACCTAACTGTTAAAGGAACAGTTATTTGACTCTGGCAACGGGCGGGCGTGTGCGTGAGACGAGAACGACCGCGACAGTTTCACAGGATCGCGTACGTTACGCAGAAGCCGTTGCCATGGTTACTTTGCGGAGCGCTTGTTTGCCTGTCTGTTGATGAGGAGCGCAGAGCGACCCCGCGGATCCAAGCTGTCTGTAAAGGCCTTATATAAACCCTGTCACAACCATTCACAAGAAATTATTGATAACGTGCCAAAACCTTTAACATAAGGACTTAAAAAGCAACCATTCATAAAGCAAAGTGTATATAGACTATATGAGTGATCAATCGACAACTTCAAAGTAAACATTAACAATAACAAGCAATAATCAAAACATACCCAATTTATCCTATCCTTATTGTCAACTAAGCAAAAAGCTTTTTGCTGGTCCCACAAAGTTTACAACGGACGACAATGTTCTTTGCATCTTAGACTGTGACAAAATAATGGCAATAACGTTACTTATAATATAACTGTAAATAGCAATCCGTTTTATTACTTTTTACTGGGAAAAGTAATATTACTGTACTGCCCAACATGTCACCACTGATGCGCGAGAGCGACTGTGGTATACACTACGCAGGTGTGGAATGGGCAGCTGAACGCAAACAAACATCCTTGTTGATACTTGGAAAGGAATAAAACTTTACACACGTCAGCCTGTAGATGTCCTCAAATCCTCTCCATTTCACTCTGCCAGCTGCTGGAACCCCCCCACCCCCTGCATGATTCACATGGGTCAAACTTTCAGGTCGGAAAATCAGGAATTAATCCTGAAAAATCACATCCATGAGTAGTGTTCGGTTGACTTAATGTCACTTACCTGTCTATCTCTATCTCTGTCTGGGGTTTAAAGATGCAGTATTTTACTGCTATACTTCACTGTTTCCACAACTACACTTGGGGGGATTCCTTTTTAAAAAGATGACTTATTTGTACAGAAGAGACTTGATGATGAGATGCTAAAAGAAAGAGACAGGTGAAGATCTGATAAGGTGGAGCAGGACTTTTTTTTGTTTGTTTAAGATGTTAGACTATGCAAGACTTCTGAGGAGCTCACCGGAAGGACCAACCGGGAAGACTGGTTGTGATGAAAACTGGCGGTGAATAGGTTGCACTGGAGTGATGCGGACATCAGGAGAGAAAGGAAACATTTTAGACTGACAGCAACAAAATGATTTGCTCACAAATACAAAGAAATGTCTTCTAAAGACTTCCAGTTGACGGGTACAGTAACAATATCTTCATTATCATTGCATGAACAGATAAGCCTTGGCCTTGAATCAGGGATTTTGCCAGCAAATTGTTGTTTCTCAGCCACAACTATAAAACATTTGGGGAGAACTTGACACCAATTCCTTTGGGTATTTTTTTGAGGTTCAAGGTATGTGATTGTGCCCGTCTTTGTCTTTCTGTCTGATGAACCAAACCAACGTGTGTTTGATAAGGATAGTTCGGGATTTAGCTTAATACCACTTGGCCTTTGTCATGGAATTAAAATTACTTGGGAATATATTTAATATTTCACATGCAAATTTACCCAACTGGTCAAAGTTCAGACCAGGCAAGCAAATAGAGATTTAGACAAGATCATTAGGAGAAGATTATTACTGAGGGAAAAGAACAGAAGAAGATTTTTTTTCTACCACCACACTTCAACACCACGGCTGGTCAAAATTCTCACTGGGCCTTCTGACTGATATGTTAATTGATCTTTTACTGACTATTAATACAGGGCAAGATATTCATGAACTGTGCATGGAATATTTATGAGGCAATAAAAATGTGAAATGACTATTACCCACTTCCTATAGCTAGTTTGGGAGTGTCCAGACTGCACAGTCTCACTATTTGCTACAACTCAAATGATAATGGGTGAGTTCTATTGAGCTAAAAAATTATAATGAATACAGATCTCTATGACAAAAGTGCCACAATAGGAAGCTTCATCAAATATTTGCAGTGTTTCTCTCCATGTTCTGTAAATGTGAGCATCCGCATGGAGATGATATAACTGTGTGAAACAAAATTGTCACCACTAGCGAGGAAATATAACAGAAATGGTTTCAGTTATATTTCCTCGCTTAAAGTAACAAACGTAATGAGAAAGATTTTTTAAAAGCACCACTCAAAAGATTCTGTTAATTTAATGCACACCAGCAACCTGAAAATGTTGTTTGTTTTAAGCACACACTCCCTAGTGAACATGAACCCCTTTCCATTTTGGACACCTTGATTATTTGAACTTGACCTTGACCTTTCCTCTACCACCATCTTTACGCCTAAAATATCAACTTTACACACAAAGTATGTCATAATCTGATTTCCATAATATTTACCCTGCCATTTGTCCTTATTTGTGTCTATTGTGAGAGTGTGTGTTTATAGATCATACCCCAATGGAAAAAAACAAGTGAATGGAAATTGATCTGTTTAATGGTTATCTTTGACAAAACAGCAACAAGTGTTTAAGAAAACTTTAGGCTGCCTAATTGCTCCTTTTTTACGTCAAGGAAAAATACAGGGATCACACACTGCATTTAATAACTCATGTTGTGTAGTGAAGCGGTGTCTAAGTGCTCCACATAGCCACACTACAAACTGTCTGTATGCTGTCTGACTGAACTGACAGTCCTCAGATTCTGGTCTGTAAAGGAATATATAGTTGTTAGAACCCCAAATGGGAAAGATCTGTGTAACTGGAAAGAACATTCATCAACATGATCAGATATTTGTATTGAACAGGGGCTTGTAGTTCTCTAACAGGACTTCTGTGTCTACATTACACACCAGGTCAATGTACATGACACAGATGAGCCAAGGGCTGAAGCAGAGCTGTAGTAAGTAATAACAATAGTGATGGATTATATAGCACTTTATTTTTGACACCCAAAGGGCTTAGGGGGAAACACCAGAGAAACTGGGAGACAAGTACACTGGGAGACAATAGACAAATATTAAAATATACCTGTTGGAGTGTGAAGATTGTGCTTGGCTCTGGAGTGCAGTCCTCATCCCCGGAAAACTAATGCTTTCACTGTGGAATCTCTAACATGCAAAACAACGTACATGTTATGAGTCTAACATGAAATTTACGTTCGTGTAGTGTAACTGATGGAACGGGAAAATGTGTATCAGCCTGTTTTTAGTTTTGCCCAATGTTACCGCAGCTGTTAGCACAGCTACCTGTTGCTAACAGTTAGCTAGCCAACTCATTACTGAATCAAAGTCAGTCTTTTTAAACCTATCCAATATTAACATGCTAGCTTGATAGTGAGTACCGGGTTAGTTGTTTATTTTCATAACGATAAAGTTAAATGTTTTCTTACCCCTGATGTGAGCCGCTGCATCGTGCTGCTCTCCACTCGTCACACTGTGCTCCTACTCCAGCAGAGTCAGGGGGGGTTACGTACTGTAACCCGGATTTTATGAGTATAGGCGCAGCCCTCTAAGGCTATTGCTATTGGGTTTACCCCTTCCGCGCGCCTGCACTGAGAATTTTAGTCTGCGCCCACCCACAGCGTGGGCCTCTCCTACGTCCGCACCTTGTATATATACAACGGTGAGACCCAGCCATCGGCTCCCAAATGCCTTTTCTTCAGCACTGAGAACCAAGGTCCAGTGAGGCCTTCAACTTAGAGGGCTGCGCCTATACTCATAGAATCCGGGTTACAGTACGTAACCCCCGTTCTATTTCGTATAGGCTTCGCCCTCTAAGGCTATCGCTATTGCGTTAGAGGTGAAGCAGGATGAGTCAACGCCTCACTGGCCCATACGGTACCACCAAGCACAACTCACCTGCCCAGAGCCATAAGGAGCCACCCAGTCGCCTCGGCCGAGGGCCTCCCATCAGGGAGGCATCTGTGAAGACCGAGATATGGGACGTGACCCTGCCCAGGGGAACCCCAGCCGAAGAGAGAGGGGGTCCCTCCAGTAGGCCAGATCATGGGCCTCTGTCCCATCGGGTCAGAGGCCCCTGCACGCAGTCAGATGAACCAGCGCCGCAGCCTCCTCATATGGAGGAGGCCCAGGGGGACCACCACGTGAGCCGCCAACATGAGGTCCAGAAGCCTCATGACCAACAGAGCTGCCACCGCCACTTGAGGGACATGGCGGCGCAGCTCCACCAGAGCATTCCCCCTCTCCTGAGAGAGCCGCGCTCTCCGGAGAGAGGACTCCAGTACCACGCCAAGGTAGGTGAATCTCTGGGAGGGGAGAGGAGCACTCTTCTTCCAGTTCCAGGCCAGCCACCTGACCATGTCAGTGAGGGGGGCAAGGGGAGAGAGGATGTGCAGCTTTGCAGCAAGCCCAGGCTGCTTGCTCACAGCTGGGCACTGCCGAAGGAACGTGTATAATGTCAACAGCATCACACACTGCCCGGCAGATTTCTTCGTCAGAAAAATATCTGTACCGGGTGTGTATATGTTCTGTCCACACGAAGCGAATGTCCGCTGTCGTGGGCTCATACAGTTTCTGTGGGGAGGGGTGTGTGAAGGGACCTCTGATCGTGAACAGAGTGTACTTGTTGTACTTGTTGCTTTGAGCTTCAAGCTGCAGGTTAGCCACTTGGCTAACGGCAGCTAGCTCACACAGTGTGGGAAATGTGTGCTTGGTGTGGCTGGTTCGACTGAGACAGGCACAGACAGCATTTGTTCAACAACTTCCACAAAAAGGAGCAACAAGATTCACACAGCTTTTTTTCGACCCATAGCTTACCAGTGGTCCACTCTGGCTGATGAGGGACGGCCGGCAGCAATGAAACCGGTTGCTAAAAGTCATTAGCCGCAGCTATGATGTGGAGCAACGTGGGCACACAGGGACTCCCTGGTCGGCTGATCCAGGCAGACCGCATGTGAGCGCCACGTTAGCTATCTGTTAGCTCCCTGTTAGCTTACCTCCTAGTAGCGTTCGAGGCCGGCGTCATCGGACCCGTGAATGGGAAGAGCGGAGCCATCCAACTCCCGCTCTTCCGTCAACAGCAGATTGAGGGCTTTGTCCAGAGAGTGGGTGGACCGCCACACCTCCTCATCCTGAACGGCAAGCTATCCGCCCGGCGCCACCACTCTTCGGGGGGAGAAGGGCCCAGAACGGTCAGTGCAAAACCGAGAGTGAGCGCTCGGCTGGCATGCTCCAGTCCGAGGCACGCCTCACAGCGGGGACGGAGATGACCCAGCACGATGTAGCCTGTGTACGCCGCGGCGTCTCACCCTGTTCTGGCCGGCTTGTTGGAAGACATCATTCTTCTTGTTTTCCGGCTGTAAAGTCTTTTGCTCTTTAGACAATCTTCTGCTCTTTAGAAGAAAAATGGGAGGGGGGCCGATGGCTGGGTCTCACCATTGTATATATACAAGGTTCGGACATAGGAGAAGCCCACTATGTGGGTGGCCGTAGACTAAAATTCTCAGTGCCGCACGGAAGGGGTAAACCCAATAGCGATAGCCTTAGAGGGCGAAGCCTATACGAAATAGAACGCGCATGCTCACGTGTTTTGGGGGCGTGGCTTTGAAAGGAGGGAGGGGGTGGGAGTTTCTCTGTTGGATACTTTCAGAAATCCAGCAGTTTCTTGCTAGTTTCTCAAACTTACCTACCCTGCCTTTAACCTACCCCCCCCCCCCCCATCACTGTGGGCTGTTCCGTTCTCAATCTACAGGGCCTGTAAAGCATGGGCATGCTTTTGGTGACAGGGATGTTGATGAATACTCACTGTTTTTATCAATATTTCAATGTTATGTTATTTGGAACTTGGTTGTATGGACAGAAAAAGTGTTTTAAAGATAGGAGATCAACATTTTAACAGTAAATATTGCCAAAATATGGACATTCGCCTAGTATATTTTGAAAATGTTGTATGATAACTGTTGTATTTTAGTTTATTTTCATCAGATTTACAGTTACAATTGCATTCTAGGTGTATTAGAAGATATTCAGTTTTTTTACAAGGCGAGGATGAAAATATCAGATTTTTTCTTTATTGCATCTCCATGTAGTCTGTAATAGTAAAATAAATATATTAATATACAATGGATATATATTCCTTAGCTTCTGACTTTTCTAAGGAGACCAGAATTATGCATCTAGGCCAAATGGTTGAGGAGTTATTCCTGATTCATTTTGGGTATGTTATTTTAGGAGTTTATTCTGGGAAAAAGGTGCCTGTTTTTAACAGCTGTAGTATTAAACCCACTTTGGAATCAATCACATTAACACTCTAAATGTATGATACAAGAGCTGTAACAACTAATCAGTTCTGCATGGATGTTATGAAATTTAAATGATTCATCTTTGTAATGAGTATAGTCATTTAAATGAAACAGACCAACAGTATATTTTAAGGCATGGTTAATTATGAAATCTCAAATTAG
Source organism: Micropterus salmoides (assembly GCF_014851395.1). Lineage (NCBI taxonomy): Eukaryota > Metazoa > Chordata > Actinopteri > Centrarchiformes > Centrarchidae > Micropterus > Micropterus salmoides. The sequence goes on from NW_024044348.1 coordinate 26,808,338, forward strand.
TTCACACTTTACTGTAAAGTATAGCATGTTAACACCTACATAAGAGGTGTTAATAAATGCTTATTATGTCCTTTAAAAGAGACCCTTATATTACATAAATATTCACAGATTAATAATTGTGTTTTTACAGAAAGACAAAACCATTTCCCTCACTTACTGTAATAGTAAGGGAAGATGTTGTACATATGGCCATTTTGATAGCAGTATTTTATTTAACTATTTTTAACTTTTACCTCATTTCATATATTTCCAAGGTTACTGATGAATACATTCATTCTGTTTACCTTGTGTGTACTGCAGTAGGAATTTCTGGTACAACTTCCAAGCTACATGGAGAAGGTCTTATATAAAATAGTCTCAAAAGGAGCAAAGCAAAGCAACACTATGGTTATCGTGAGACCAACACATTGTGGCTTTCATCAGGGTCATTATAAAACACATTACAAAGAACGTTTAAATATTTAGTCGATCAAATATTAGCGTAAACAAACGCTCAATAATCTTTTCATAATGAACGACAGTCGGAGTAAACTTCCCGTAGGTCGTAGCTGAAGCAAGAAGCAAGCTAACGTTAGATGGCCAATGCTGAGCTAAACATATTTACTTATCACAGGTCACTAAACTATTTGCGTTCAGTGTGTCTTTGTTTGGGTCTTGTTGTATGAAGTTTTAAAGCTAAAGTTTATAATGAATGACACGGCAGCTGCCGGTGTTTGTTGTGCTCTGTGTGGCCGTGTGCAGCTGATACTACGTGTTACGTAGGCAGGTTATAGGTAATGGAGGTAGGGGAATAACATCAATCTCATCACACGTTTCCTAAAAATAAACACTGTTTACGAGTCCCGCACCTCGAGTCCGAGTCGAGTCTGAAGTCTTTTGAGGACGAGTCTCAAGTCGATTCTGAAGTCACTGTGTGTGGAACTGAAGTCGCACTCGAGTCCGGGTCTCTAACTCGAGTCACCATCTCTGCTACAAACACAGAGCTGGCTGAGAAAAGGAATTAAAGGTTTTTAAAGGCTGGCTGGAAATCTGTTCAACAAACAAATTGCAATGCCATCATTTAATGTATTTTGAGGTTAATTATTTTACCATTGAGCCCAATATTTTTGGGACTATCTATGTTTTGCTGTGTTATTGAATACTGAATCAATATAATAAATGTATCTACTGTTTAATAAATTTAATTAATTTAGGTAGCTTGTCCACACCAAATGGCATGAACCTCACTAGAGTCAAGAGCTAAGAGGGCAGCTACTCTGTTAAGCCACCATTAGCAGGAGTTTAACTGGATTTGTCTACAGACTCATTTAGTTATGTCAAATAATACAATTTGTTTCAAAGAGGTTCATAAATTACATTTTTCAATAACAAATAGGCCACCTGCACTCCAGTTGGCTAATCTCTAATTTTATCCCACTATGAGCGCAATAAAAAGTAGAATTTTAATTTCAGTAAGAAGATGTATTATGCTGCAGCACTCAGAACTTTTTTGTTCACTTCTGTTAAATGTAAATTTAAATTACATCAGTTGCAAATCAAAAATAGCCCATTTTCTTTGTGGGAATTATTAACATTTTATCTTACTGTCTCTGGAAGAAAGGGTGACATTATAACCAAGGGAGGTCCTGCGATGGAGGCATAAAAATTGGATGACAAAATGTTTTCTTGAAGTTGGTTGAAGTTGCTGATGCATTTACCTCTTTAAACTCAATTGCCGCCTATTCTTTTACACGTAATTTCACTCATCCTTTCTCTTCCTTCCTGTCACTTGTAAACTCCTCAACTGCTCTTTCACAGCCTTGTCCCTTCGTCTTGTCCCCCCTGTTATCCTTTGCTGCTCTCCTTGCCTTGGGTGCATTCATATATATCGATCATCCATTTTTAATGGCCCTACACTTCCCGGAGCAGGAACCATCTTATGCAGGTTCCGTTGGGCCATTGACGCTGTCAGGGCTTGTTGCCACACTGTGCTACTTAGAGAAAAATCAGACAACCTTGGAATAGCATTAAGAGCGTTCCCAGGGGGTACGGACATGTCCATGAGAATCAGAATCACGTTTATTGCCAAGTAAGTTTACACATACAAGGAATTTGCTTTGGTAATTTGTTGCATAATAGTAAACATATGTAAAGCAAGTAATGCAAGTCAAATACAATATGAAATATTATTATTAATGTGACAGTTCAGTCCCTGTCCCACAGAGAACCTTAGAAGGCCTTGAATGGAGAAATCTTTGAGGGAAAAATCTACCCCAAAATAAAATTGTAATGTTTTTATTTGTAATAATTGCACATTGCCAGTCCAGACAAATCTTTTACTACAATAAGAAAACAGTTTAAGTTCTTACTATAAGAATGTAGTATCAATTCTCAATTTTATTTTGAAGCCTTTTAAGCTTTACTCAAATTTTGACTAAATCACTTGTGAATAAGTTGCTTTTCAGAGACATACTGCCATTCTATTCAGAGACGAATCAAGCTTTCACAGCGTGTTCTCTCTAAATAAGAAGGAACCATTAAGAAGGAAGCCATGAAGACCCTGAGATCACAGAGTGGCTGCGTCCGAAATCACCCACTACTCACTATATAGTGGACTATTTAGTGAGCTCGCCATTTTGCAGTGCTGTCTGAATGTCTAGTGATAATTATTATACCCTATATAGTCCACTCAATGTATCCCAGAATGCATTTTTAAAAGTAGTTTAAAATCGATGGTCACTAACCAAGCCCTACATACCATCATGCAGTGCGCTGATCGTAAAAATGGCGGACGGACGACAAGAGGAGCAGCGCGAAAATCTGTCATACAAATGTAAGTTATATTCTGTCTCGTTTAACTTACGATGATATGTAGTTTTACAACTTTGTCAGCCATGTATAAATTGTGTGTATGTATGCATTGCGCCATTACGGCACAAATCATGCCTAGCGACCCAGCTTGCTAACATTATCTAACGTTAGCCCTCTACTGTACAGTAACATTATTAACGATAACTTGCCATGTTAAAACTAACATACAGGTCAAATTCTTTCAAAGGAGTATTTTGAGTATTCATATTATAAGTGAAATTATACCTTTTATTATCTGACTACATTGCCGTTACCGTTAATAATACTGACAGATTTGTTTGTTGTTTGTCAAAATACATTCGTTTTGTAGAGCTGTGTTGAAGGAGATGGGCCTTGCAGGCGTTTTGACTCCTGCCCGAGCTGCCAAGAAGTGGGAGAATTTAAAAAATACGTACAAGGTTTGGATACATTGTATTTAACTCTAAGTCCTAGATAATGAAAGATTGGTAAATGTTCTTTCGAGTACTTGGTTTTTGCTGTGTTTAACAAACACTTGTTGTAGGCTACCAATATTATATCGCAATGTGTACAGGAGCTCAGGAGTCCACCAACAGGGAGTGGCACTGAATCAGGGGAGAACCCTTCCATGCCCACATCAGCATCCCCTGATTCAGTGCCATCTGAGCCAGAGAGTCAGGCAGAGCCAGGGAGTGTGTCAGGGGTAGAGGAGCCAGGGCCACCGCCTAAAAGGAAACGGCGTGACCCTGTCCTGGAGCTACTTGAGAGGGCAGAGGAGAGGGAAGAAGAGAGGACCAGGGAGACGAGGCCAGGGAGGAGAGGCTGCTGAACTCTTCTGGAAAAAATAGTGGAGAAGATGTAAAAAATAAAAAATGTAGAGACAAAAAAGATGAGACAAAAGTCAAAAGTTTGTTGTGTTTCATAAAAAAATTTTTACAAATCAAATTTTGACAGAACAACTTTTCAATGGGTTAACAATAATTTATAATTACAGGCTATATGTTTAATAATTGATTAGTGGATGGTGGAAAGCAGATGAACCTGTTTTTGAGCTTGATTATTTTGGTTGCAACCCTGTGAATGATGTCATTGACTGTGGAACGTGGGATGCCAACAAAGTAAGTTGCGGTCTGACTATGAGGGTTTACTGTTCACAGAATTCATAAATTGTGTATCTGTTGTAAATATAAAGACCTAGCATCGTCTTCATTTTTTAATTTACAATTTGACGACGTCTTGGTAGCATAGCAAGAGCAGCACATCGTTTTCTCTGTAGAAATCTTTCTTCTGCTAATCCACAAAATCTGAATCACCGTGAGAACAAACAAACAAAGATAAATATTGGGTGGCATCTCCACAGAGTTCTAAAAGCTGTTTTATTAAAAGTACTATGAGCAAGGTATTTAATAAAGTAGAGCTGTTTTTTCCTAATGTCGACAGGCAAGATAAAACGGTATGGCGCGAAAATGAAATATGAATATTAATTTTATTTATGTTTATAAGTTATAATAACGTGTCGAGTAGCACACTACTACACAAACGGCCAGAAATGACTTATTTTTTTAATTTTGGAGAAATACGCTCAATATAATATCATGTATTTATAAAAAAAATCAATTTAGCCCAGAGCCAGCTCTGCACCAGCTGACGTGGATGTTGGCGCATTTGAATTGGGCGACAGCAATGACGTAATTAACAGCGCCGAGAGAACGATCGAGTAGTGTCCGAAAGTGGTGTTTTTATTATGCTGGTGAGCTCATTATCTAGTGCTCTACATACAACTCCCTACATAGGGGGTAGGGAGTAGTGAGTGGGGATTTCTGACACAGCCAGTGTCACAAGAGCATTAGAAGAGAGACGGGCTGAATACCAGACATTCTGTATGATTCATCCATAGGTGGAAATCGCGGGGGGGTCAGGACCCCCTCTGAGTGTTTCCACCCCCCTAAAAACCATTAAATAATATATTGATATATACTTAGAATAATTGTGTAAGTAGTAAATACAAACGCAAACTGTGTGCGTTTTATGTTTAGAAACATTTTGAGTCCCCCCTCTCTTGCCTCACAGTGGTTTAGTCCACTGCCTGTTTTTCCTCTCACAGGAGTCCGGTGGGAGAAAACAAGTTTGAATCCTTCAGTAGTTGTGGAGCTCCAGTAATGTTAAGCAGGCTGACAAGGGTATTATATGCACTTGAGACATTGGATGAACTGATTCTTTTGTCTTTAATACAGATGATGCTAAGTCATTAATAAATTTATCCTGACAAAATGTTATGATAACCTATTAGCTTTCCAAGAGCCCACTATTTTATTACAACATTACCTAGCTTGTTTAATAGCTTGTTGGATAGCAAGTCACCTTCTACACCTTGAGATCCATGGATTGATGGGGAGCTGGGGTCTGAAATAGCCGAGCAGTGTCAAATATCCAATGTTCTGCCAGTCACTATGAACGTTACAAGAACGTTATAAACACGCTGCACTGCGCCATGTTTCACGTGTGTGCACAGCAGCACAGACAACCACGTAACACATGATTCCATCTGCAGAAAAACACAGAAAGAGACACGTTCTTGTCTCACATTAGAAGATGGAAAGGCAGAGTGCGAACTATACCATAGCTTTTGGGGGAGCTACTGTGTTTCTTACTGCAGAATCATTAATAGCTGCAAGCATGTAGGCGTGGGGCTGACTGTGAAAGTATCAGGCATGTTTGTCTTACTATTATTAGTAATTATGATTATTATCATCATATGTAGCCACTTTGCTAGCCTACGCTTCACACAACAGCCGCGGCTGTTGCGGCTGCGACCTAACGTTTGTTTTCTCCATGAGAATAATTAGAAAGTTGCGTTGCTGCGGAGAGCCCCCAGCTGCAGTAGTGCATGGATCATGCAAAATATTCATCCAGCCAAGGGGAACGATCACGAACCGCTCACAGCACATTGGTCGTACTAGCAACAAAACCCGTACCGGAGAGGGAGTGGCATGGAGGAGGGTACAGGTCCAGGGACAGGAGATCGCGCAGCGACCGGCCCGTTGCAGATGGTCAGTGATCATACCCTCTGGCTGGATGAAGTCTGACGCTCCTGATTTTACATGTGGATCCATGATGATAGAGAAACATAGAAATTAATGGCAATAAAGAATGCTGTCAATATATTAGAGACCCCCCAAAATATCACAAATCATGCTTTTAGGGTAGCTGATGTCTTATCAAGGGGAGCTAAGCTCCCCCTGGCTTCCCCGTAGTTCGCACCCTATGGATAGGCTATTGTAAAGCATGGACCAGATAAAGCAACAGTGAACAAAGCTGTTGGTGGCAATGTCATTCATTACCATCTGTAATTAACAACAAGCTCCCTCCACACGCGGTTCATCTGCTGCTGTGAAAACAGAATTGTGGGTGAAAAAATACAAAACACGAGCTGCATTATATAAAACTGCTCACAAACAAAGTCAGAGCAGATAGATAGAGGGGGGCAGATAGAAAAGGAGAGAGAAAGAGACAGGTGTAGGTGTGTGCATGTGCATCTGAAGGGGAAAGCCAAGGTGAGCAGATTACTGTAGTTTGTGATTAAACACAAAAATAAGGTTGGGAATTAAGTAGAATTAAAATGGTGAGATTACAAATAGGATAATGTATTCTTTAAAATTCTTTCATTTATAATATACTGTAGCCTATATATAATTTACAGTATAATAATATTTTAATATGTAGCCAGATGAACCAGGGGTACAGAGTTAAATAGTGTCATGTGGGTTATAATGTTTTGAAGTTGCTGGTGGGATTACTGCAGCGATAACTGTCCTCTGTATTTAATAGCACTGTCACTTTAAGAGTACTACATGGGACGGCTCGCGCGAGAGGGTAGATGAAAAACGGAAGTGTTGGGTCACAAGGTGTAGAGAAACGGCAAGGGATGTACTTTGGTTTATCGATACAGAGGATATCTCCATAACCCATGGTAAAGTATTTAAATATTTCACCTTGAGTTTATGAACTCAATGCATTATGTGGCTAAGTATTTATTTATATTTATTTTATTTTTTTTCTCTGTTTAGAAAGGCCCCTACTGTTGTCTAGCCTAGAGTGGTGTTATCTAATCTAGATGTCTAGATTTTGATGTTGTCCAAATTTTGGCTGTTTTACAGTTTTGGTTGTTGAGAATTTAGGTCTAGAGTTAAAGTAACTGAAGTCTACCAGAGTGAGTGTGAACTAGTTTATGGGAGCAGTTTACATATTGTGGAATGGTTAAGGGGTACTATAGAGTACTGTTAAGCCACATAGTTGAGATCAGATGCAATAAGCAAAGGACGAGTAAGAAAGTTTTTCCTGTGTTTTGTATAACTACCAACTGCCACAAACCCTCGACTTTACATGATTAACGCTGTTCTCATTTGAGTCCAGTCGGGGAATAAAAACCCATAAAATTTATTGTGTGTTTGGCCTCATCATTCCTGGCCTGGCCACAAATATAATGTATTTTCAGTTGGATTGTGGGCTATTTGTACAAAGCTCGTTTTATTATGACCCTACAATTGAATGGACCCCAATGAGAATATCCAACATTTATACTGGTGCTGGTGGGGATCCTACTAAAATTTGGAATCAGCCAAAATCAGAATGGTCAGATCTTTAAAAAAAAACAGTAATCGGAATCAGCCAGGAAAAAATGTAATCTATGCAGCCCTTAAAAGCCTGTGTGTGTGAACTGATATTAGGTTAATGCCGTAGCTCTACAATTGTGTTGGGTTTCTGTTTTGCGCATTGTGATGTTAAGTGGCAGATTAGTTGGCTTGCTGCAGTTAAAAATCTAAGTAAAAGACGTCCTCTGTCCCAGAAGAAACCTCAATGTAGAGGACTGAAGTTAATTAGAATAATATGACCCTGTGGTGACCCTTTGAACCTAAGTTGTATTTGAAAAACTATTGCTTTGTCTTGTTGGCTAGTGATGTGCGATACCACTTAATTCCTATATGATCCAATACCAAGTAATACCCAGACTGGTATTGCCGATACCGATACCAATACCAATACTTTTTACATATTTTATTTCTAGTCTAATGTGACCTCCCCCCTCCCGTTTCTGTATTTATGAGAGAAATAAGGATTGGCTGTAGCCTTACCAATTCAAAATAATAGCTGCATATTGACAAGACATCAAACTACTGTCACATTCTTATGATAAAAATATCCTGCTCAGAACTGCCGCTTCATAACATCATCCTATTATTGTGACAGACTAAATCTCAGATGTTTAGCGAAGTTTGCAATGTTGCCAAAGTATTTCACTGTCTTTGCACACACATCACACAGAGCAACATTATTACCTTCACAGCTAAAATACAGCTAGATGTGACTGTTTCTACAGTCAGCCAGAGTCAGTATTCAATCGCGGGAAATGTAAAGGGCTGCAGCGGCTCACTTCAAAGAAGCTCCATCACAGAGCCGTAGGGCAAGCATGACTTTGACAGGCGGAAGGAAAAGTAGTTCCTATCAACCGAGTATAATTACACCATCCTGGTGACAGTAAGATACTTATGATAAAACACACACTCATTCCAAATTACTGAGTTTAGATATTGATCCTTTAGTATCGAGTATCGATCCTAGAGAAGGAAATGTTGGTATCAGAAATATTGATACTTTAGGATCGATCCACACATCACTATTGTTGGCCACAAACAATGACAGAGTAAAGAAAAACAAGTAATTACAAAAAGTCATGGCAATTTGGTAACATCACGGTCTACATGCTACACTAATAATAGTACAATTTTCCTGTATTATTTGTTTCCCCTTAAAAAATTGCTCTTGAGAAATGGTGCCCCCTACTGTTAGATGAAATTTATGCCCACGGATTCATCCATCACTCACTTGACTTTTTTTTGATCCATTACCATGTGTACAGTCTAGACTAAACCTCATCCTCTGAGCCTCTTTTTTGTTTCTTCTCTCTGTTCATCAGCTAATTTCCTTCCTGTGATAAAGGCACTGTTGCTAATGAAGGCCTCAGACGCTTAATGGTCCAATCAAAACACAGTCTACCGAGATGGCAAGCAGCTAATTGCTCACGACTCGGAGTGAGAATATGGAGAAGGGATTGGCTGAGTGGTGATGGAGATGAGGACACAGACGAGGGACACTGACTGAAGAGAACTGTGAAAATGTGCTCTAATATGTAAATGTCTATGCCTTTATTGTAAAAAAAGGTATGTTTTACTGTTTTATTTATGGCATTTATACTGAGCTAATTAATAATGCATATAAATACAGTTAGATGGAAACATGTCTGTCTGCATTCATACATGTGCACATGGATACACACAAGGAATGTAAACATAATAAAATAGGAATACCTCACTCGCATATGTGTACATAATGCACTCCAAAAAGATACGAACATCATCCGAATATTTACAGTAATATTCATTTTAGGGATACATGCAGACCAAAATACCAAGACAGCTTTCCAGATTTTTGTCAATAGCTTTCTCTTTTCTTTTCTTAGACACTTCAAACCAGCTTCATTTTAATCTGAACCTTCTTCTATTGGTTCCTCTACCAACACCAAGGGAAACATGTTATTTGGACCAATGAACTGTTTTAGCCCATTTTCTGACAAATGTGACAGACACTTCAGACCAACTTTATGTTCAGCTAGGCCTTCTCCCATTATATATACAACTGCAATTGTAGAATTCATGCAATATAGCCACATTCTAATAGAAAACATATTTTTAACAATTATTTGTGAAAACAGCAGTTAGCCTTGTGTTACATGCCTATTACCAACACGTCCTCAAATAGAAATGACAGAATAGGTCGATAGTTGATTTCTCCAAAACAACCTATATGAGAGTTTTTTCCAAAACGACATATATGAGCGCTCTGTTCCCCATTGCAACATAAGAAGGTTAACCGTATCTGCTAGTGTAACGGAAGCCAGTGAGGCTGTGCAGTGAGTAAACCTCACTCCCCGACACATTAAGAGACGCACTGGCGACCGATGCTAGTGTTCGTGAGTTTTAGTCTCCTCGTCAGCATGTCTGCCTCCCGTACGTTTAAGTCAGGAACGTGCATTATAACTTGGGGCCGGCACAACTAGCACATCGGCTTAACCAGTCATACAGTCATTGTTTAGGCACACACCCCTGTGATGGTTAGGGTTAGTGTAAGGTGCTTCGGGGGACTGTCAATGCCTTTAACAGTTCCATAGTTTGTGTTAACGGTATAACAGTAGCTAATGCTAAAAAAACACTAAGGCTACATGAAACGCTACAAAACGCTATCTAATACACTAAAAATAAACACTACAAAACGCAAAAAAACACCAAAGTTATTGCTGACTTTAACTAGCTAATAGTACAAAAACATAAACTGATGCTGGCTTTATGTTTCACATGGGAACCGAACTGTGGTCTCCTGGGTAATGGTCACCTGATTATTTAATCATCATACACCATCATATGTTTTTTCACATGCACTTCGTCACACATCTGCAAGAGGTTGCTCATGATGTAAAATTTGTTCATTTTAAGCACTTTAACTACCGACCTATGTTGTTGTTTTTTGGGTGAGGACGGGCTGCATATTACACACACTTGTATCACATACAAAAACACACAATTTTACCTATATACATCTATTTTCCAGACATACTGTATGTTCACGGACACAAATATGCAAATTTGTACCATACTATACACACAGGCTATGAATATACACTTACTGTATGTTTATACACAAATGACATATTATCATATGCACAGTAAAACAAGGTCCATCCACACACAAAAAAAACACATAGTATGTAGCACACATGCCACATTGCAGCAACCCTTTGGGTTTTCTCCCTCTCTGACAGTGTGACAGGCGGGCCTGTTCTCCAGCTGTTGGCTCGCACTGAGTGAGAGACCAGCCTAATGAGATCACTGGCTTCCAATTCGGTGAGGGTCAGCGCTCATTTCAAGCAATTCATTTTTAATTGGTCTCAAATCTAATCCATTTCATAATGTCAGCTCCTGTGCTCATCTCTCCCCCAAGGCAACTGAGTGACACAGAGTGATTCCCTTGATGTTGTTAGCTCTGTGTTATTACATAGCCTGAAGTGATTGAGGATGTCGCTGTGTTTGTTACTTGGTTTGTTGTTGTTGATGCGGTGACAGACTGTTGTCCTTTGCCCACTGCAGTACTGTTTCCACCCTCCAATACTGATGATAATGTATAATGAACCTGATAGAATAAAGCTATTTCTCATGTCTGTAGGTTCTCACAAAAGCATCACAACAAACCCATCATTTCAAGGATGACATTAATTCTGTCACAGTTTCATTATGTTTGCTGATCATTGATTTAAATAAAGAATGCTCTTCTCTTCCTCACAAACTACTTTACGTTTTTTCTCAGTCGCTTTGGTGCTTTTCTCAGATCAGAATTGAAATTCTCAAAACTAATTGTTCAACCTCCACATCATCTTGTCACTTGTGCACATCATAAAAGCACTTCCTCATTGTTTTGAACAAATTGCAAATGACTTGACACACTGATGCAAATGATTATGTACAATTGTCTGAGGTTTCCTACATTATCAATTGCTTATGTCCTGCTGATCACAATGAATTATACCAGTCTCTGTTGAACAGTCTTACCCCCCAAAACATCTAGGCATAAGTTCATTGCATTAGTCACTACATGCAAAATGGTTGAACACTTAATCAAAAATCAAAGTTAAAATACTTTATTCATATCCTTTGCCTACAAATATATAGCTAAACGAAATATTTTTTCTTAAGGACCATAAACAAAGTAAGAATAGACCACAACATCACAATAGCAACACTCATACCAATACTCAATACCAGTAAACAGTAACAATACACAGTGAGTAGTAATATATATAGATAGACATTCTATACATGTCTATTACAATTTTTTTGTAAATGTGTCCAGAATTGATGAAGATATCTGTTGTGATGTGGAAGAGAATCTGTGATACAACAGGCAACAGTCCTGTCTCTTTCTTTTCTTCTTACAATGACATGCTCTGTCAACAAATTACAGTACGAACAGTAAAAGCTGTGATTCCTGTCCTCTCTCCTGCAATGTATAACTTTGTACTGGTGAATGTGATATATGCCATACAATAAAAGTGCAGCCTTGTGCATTTTCAATCATTGTCATCAAAATCTTAGCCAAAATGTACATCAGAAAATACTTGGGTACACTGTCATATTTACAAGATGGCTAAACATTTTGACTTGCTTGTTCATAAACAAGACACAAGGACTTGTCGTTCTGATGTCACAAGTTCAATGACATAAAGATTTGCTTTTGAGAGATAGACTAAGGATTTTGAGCAAGTTATGGGCTTTTGCAGGTAATCCACTGTGTTGTGCCGTTTCTACTACCTGTTTTGAGAAATGCACCAAAGCGACTGAGAAAAACTGTAATGGCAACCCAGATCTAAGCACTCGACCCCAAGCTGCTCAAGGAGAGCTAATCAGTGGGAGACTGTACTGGGCAGCCCCTGGTGTCAGTGTTAAAGATGTAATTTCCTTGAAAGAGTAAAAAAAAAAAAAAAATTAATGGCATACACTATTTATCATTCCTTTGAAAGAGTTTCTGAGGTAGTCTGCCTGTGTTTGGATCCATCTTTCTTCTCTTTTTATTTTACTTCCGAACTTCCCCTTCCTCCATCTAACTTGTGTGACCAGCTGTGCCTCCTGCTTTGCTTCCATCAAGATGTCACTTCTAATTTGCTGGTTGTGCTGACTCCATCCCTGCTAGCAATCAGTGAAGAAGACATCCATTACTCCTAGTCGTGACAGGTCCTCTCAGAGTCCCGCTGGACCTTAATGACACCTGACAGAACACAGGTTTACTACTTAGCAAACTGACCCCCCCAGAGGAAGCCGATGGGGCCCATTTGGCTAACACATCCTTGCATGGTTTACAAGGACCATACAGAGGAAGGTAAAACAAGAAGTCTTGTCTTGTCGCGTCTTACCGGGTTCTTATACTAGCCCAGCGGGGTACTTTCAGGTCCTAGTAGACAAAGGAGAAACCTTTGCTGGATTTAAATCTTCTCTCTCTCACATCTTACCAGTAGACTGAAAACGTGTGTAATTAAGCTAAAAAAAACTGTCTTAAAACATCAAATCAAATCAAATGAATACAAAGATGTTTGTGATTACACAAACTATGGATCATTTCTTTATCTTGTGCCCTCTTGTTGCACCTCCAACAGAGAACTTTCTGTTTATAGATATCATGATAGATCAATGGCTTGTGTGCCACACTTGTGGGAGATGAAGGTCTGACTATTCAGTATTTTAGTATCAACTGCACCTGTGAGGCCTGCCAGCACTGTAAACATGATAATGTTTTTAGTGGTTGTGTTGTGTTTGCGAGATGTTTCATTAAAGACAATGCTTTTCATTAAAGAATATCTCCCCGTCTTCTCTCTCCCACTCCTCACTATTGATATACAATGCCATGCATCAATCAGTTTAAGTAGACAGGAATGAAAAAAAGTGTGATCATAGCATCATTAAAAATTATGTGTTTTTTTTCTTCTCTTGCTACTTACTACTGAGCTGTGTTCATTATTCTGTGCATTACGTGTGCAAAGCAAACTCTCTTTGGGATCATAAACATTTCAACTAACTTAAGCTGAGAGGCTGACACACTGAGTGGAGTCATAACTCTTAAATTGCTGCTTTTCCACAGACAATTGAGCGTGTACAGAAACACCTACAACCTCATTTGGCAAGCACAATTTCCTCACAGAGGGTGACAATATTGGACCTTAAGCAATTGGTATAAGTTACCATACAAATAACAAGACAATAAAATGATAGGTTGATGAGTGTCCTTACTCCTTCCTCGGGTGTAAAGTTATAGTTCCATAATTTACTATTTACAATTCAGTGTCCCCTTAATTAAGTGAACAGTGCTGAAAGACAACTTTAGGTACAACTTTTCGATTGCCAATGCTGAGTCATTTAAGATTTAGTTATGACAGTATTTTTAAAGCCCCCATTGTGAATCAGCACCCCTTCACTTTAACTGACTCAGACTACGAGGTAGGAATAGAGTTGTGTTTCTAGGCAACCATAGTGGTCACTTCTGTAGTAATGTTACATCCCGGAGTGCATCCAATCATACCTGTCAACGTTGAGATTAGAAAATGAGGGAAATGTTCAGGCCCCACACCACTCCCACCCCTGTGTGCGTGCTGCCAAATAGAACTACAACTACTTGAATGACGATACCACTATGTTTACATCACATTATGCTTAAATTGTGATTTTGAGAGGTTACTGGTTAAGTGAGACAATTGGTAGAAGACAGTGATTACAAAATGAATAGGAGAGGTAGGGTGAGTGGGGGAAATTACTCCCATTTGGTGAGATACTTGCAGAAAATATTAACCTTTTTGGCAGGTAGCCTACTCCATCCCTCTCACGTTCATCCACCCTTGAATCCTTGTACTGCTTCTTCTTCAACTGCTCTCCTTCTTCTTCTTCTTCTTTTTCATGTTTTATTGGCAGGTGCCTTTTGAGGAGATTTACAGGAAAATATTTAAATGGGAGGGCAGAGGGAGAGAATGACAAAATATGGGAGAAACACAAGAAAAAACGGGAGGGTTGACATGTATGCATCTAATGCCGAAATTCATTGTCAGTAAAAAGTAGAATGACATTTAAATCTCAGATTAACCTTGGACACCTATTTACAGGAAAAACGCCTAAAATAACATACCCAAAATGATTCAGTAATAACTCCTCAACCATTAGGCCTAGATGCATAATTCTGACCTCCTTTGATAGGTCAGAAGTTCAGTATGAAGTGAGGAGTATGAATCAATTGTAAATTAACCTTTTCATTGTTCTATTAAATGTAAATGGAGATGCAATAAAGGAAAATATTATATTTCCATCCTCGCTTGGTGTAAAATCTATATTATAATAGCATCACCATCAAAACCATCATCCTGTAGATTATAATGCAACTGAATATCTTCTGATACACTTGTAACTGTAAATTTGATGAAAAGAAACTAATATACAACAGTTATAACATAATTTTTCAGCAATATACCAGGAGAATGTCCATGTTTTGGCCATATTTACTGTTTATATGTTCACTTGTATTGGGAGTTTTCTTCAAAACGCTATTTCTGTCCATACAACCATGTTCCAAATAACATAAAGCTTCCAAAACATTGAAATATTGATAAAAAACAGTGAATATTGATCAACATTCCTATGACCCATAGCAACCATGCTTTACAGGCCCACAACTTTAGAACAGAACATCCTAAAGGGCTGTAAGTGGGCTCTTTCTCTTCGTATTGAGCAAATAAATCCAATCCAAATAAATCAAATCCAATATATCAAAAATATCGTAATATAGACGCCGGCCTGTAGACAGCGATAAAGACCATCTGTTCCAAAGCAACACTTCTTCTGTCCTTCATTTTGACAAGAGAAAGGAAACGTAACAGCTCTGGTATTGCACAATACCAAGATGGCAGCCCCAGCAATCTTCTCACACATAGAAAAAGCTATTTTTGGACTGAAAACAGCAAAATGGCAAAAGTAAGTCAGCGGTTGTAACTGTATATGTATATTGGTGTATTTGTTGTTATTAGGAAATCAGGTCGGCTGAGTCAGTGAACTCTTTTAAGTCCCTTCTTAAAACATACTTTTATAGGAGAGCTTTTCCCGATCTTATATGACTTTATTTTATCCCTTTTATTTTATTGTATTTTTACTAATTTTATATTAAATTTTCATGCTCTTATTTGTATTATTCTTTACACTTGTTAAAGCACTTTGTAACTTGTTTTTGAAAAGTGCTCTACAAATAAGGATTATTATTATTATATTATATTATTATTATTATTCCGGCTAATAACTCTGTGAGTTTGGTGATTTGAGTGATATGCGTTACACAGAGCTGGAGCTGAGGTGTCGGATGAGATGAGAGAGATCTAGAAGGCAATAACTGCAGCCATGTACAGTGATTACAGAGCGATTTATGTTTTTATATAAGTTAATTTAGATGCTTGGTGTTTGATGTGTGTTTGGTATAAAAATGGTTGGTTTGACATTTTGGCTGTGATGAAAAAATCATCATCAGAGGGTGTACGTGTAGGCTCTGTGCGGACATCTGAGTGCCTTCCAATTTTTGTGACCACAACTGCGCTACCAGGGCACCAACTGATCTACATCTGAGCATGTGTGGAATGAGTCCTCCAAGCTGACTCCAGAAAGTAGTATAAACAGAAGTAGTCCGCATCTGTGATGTCCGTAGCTGTCCGTGCTTTAGAAATTAATCTTTGCGCAAGGCAGAGTAAACCCTTTTGCATCTTTTGGAAGGAGTGAGAGGGCCTCAGAGCCTCTATTTTCCATTTTTGTGGGAGGGTATACAAAGTGCAGTCTCTCAATTGATTTATTCAGCCAATTTTAACTTTAGTTATGAAACTACTTGCTTAGAAATGAACCACTGCAAACAAAAACAAAATTTTCTGCTTATAATATATCTGCTTATAGAATTCCCTACAAAACGTGATGGCCAAAGCTTCCAGTACCATTAGATCTACAAACAAGTAATTAATGGGGAAAAAGTCAAGCAGAGCTTGCTCACTTATTGATAAAGAAATGATGCAGTCTTCTGCTTCTGCTGCAAATTGTTCTCCAGAAAGTCCACAAAACTGGTAACATAGCGACGGTGGGATTTGGTCAATATAGGTGCACTACTGAAACAGCATGAAATAGTCCTGATCATTGCAACAACATGATGAAATGGAAGGATTCTTCATTCAGAACTACTGATGAGACAGAAATGGTCCTCCTGGAGGCAGAAAAGAATCACTGGAGAGATGTTCTCACACGCTTAATTAGTATTATTCAGTCCTTGGCAGTAAGGAATCTGGCACACAGGGGATCTGGTAATACTTTACATCAGGACAACAATGGGAAATTTCTAAAAGAAGTAGAACTGATAACTAAATTTGATCCTGTTTTCAAGAGATCACATGAGTGGAGCACAGCATGTCATATACTTGGGGAAAACAATCTTGATAATCTGTGTCAGTGACAAAATACTAGACAAATTCAGAAATCCAAGATTCTGTGCAAACATGAAGGGCAAATATAAAGGGGTACAGGCTAGGTTGTTAGAAAAATATCCAAGAGCTTTTATAGCGTCCTTGTAGTGCACGTACCTTAAATCTAATTTTATAATGTATTATTATTTAAATACTATTCTAGAGCTTCGAGCGGTTCCTTTAATGCCAATTAAATGTTCTAGTCTCTGTATGTGATGGTCAATGGTACACTATGGTCTAATAAGACAAGTACAGAGACTATCTTGCCAGAATAACGAGATTCTTCAGATTGGTGGAGGTTTTATGCGATGTTTGCTTTAATTTGCTAGTTTGGGTGTTATCATGGAGCTATCCCTCTTTGTTTTAATTATCTTCTTTTTTAGAGGGTCAGTGGATTCGAGTGTAATTCGCAGTGAGCCTGTAGCACTATTAACTAGATGATCAATTTGGGAGAGAATGGAATCCTCTATTTTATTGAGACATGGTAATGAATTAAATGCCTATAGAATCACTTCCTCAAATTTTGCTATTCAGCACTATCAGATTGACACCTAGTGAATTTTTGCCAAATGACATATAGTCCAACAAAAGGAACATAAAATTAATTAAAAAGTGGTCGGATAAAAGGGGATTCTGGGGAAACACTATTAAATATTCAATGCCATATGCCAGAACGAGGTTGAGGATGTGGTTAAAACAGTGAGTCGGATCATGAACACTCTGATAGAAACCAACTGAATGTAATAGAGACAAACGCAGTACTAAGGCTATCATTCTCAATGTCCAAATGAATGTTAAAAACACCTGATTACTTTATCTGTTTTAAGGACTAAATCTGATAAAAACTTCAGGTAAAAACTCAGAATATGGGCTGGGAGCACGGTACACTAAAACAAATAGAATTGGCTGCAGTGTTTTCTAGGTTGGGTGTGAAAGACTAACAACAAGGCTTTTGAATGAGTTATAATTTCGTAAAGGTTTAGAACTTATTAATAGACTTGAGTCAAAGATAGCTGATACTCCACCTCCTGGGCCCAAGGAATATGAGTATTAATATGACTCGGGGGAGTAGATTTATTTAGGCTAACATATTCTTCATGGCCCAGACAGGTTTCAGTAAGACAAAATAGACCAATATGAGAATCTGATATTAATTAATTTACTAGCACAGCATTAGATGCGAGAGTCCACATTTAATTCTCCTATTTTTTAATTTTTTTGTAATTTTGGAGTGGTGGTATTAAATTTTACTATTTTTTTATGCACAGCTTCTCTTCTGTTTATTTTTTGGTTACGTATCTGCTGAAATGCAAGGGCAGAGAAGCAAACTTTCAGATGCTGCTAAAGATGCCACTTGACAAAACTTTACAGACTCTTCTCAGGTTCTCCTCAGAGCTGGGCCATCTTGACTGAGCATGTGGACATCACACTAAAGTTCTGGAGGGAAACGCAGTGGGACAGCCGGGTTAACAGTATTGAAGCTTTACGCTACCAAGCAGCTGAGGTGAAAGAAGCTTTGTTAGAAGTTAGGGATTAATGATGTCATTGTGAAAGTTGAGGTCTCTTGCTGAAGAAATCCGATTATTTAGATTTAACATTTGTGTGGTCTGGTATGACATTCTCTCCAAAATGAAAAACCTAAGCAAGCTTCTTCAATAAACCAACCAACATACAGCGCGATGTTGCAGTAGGCCTCATTCAGATAAACAACAACAATTTCATCAGTTTCAGAACAACTGTTCTCCATCCAAAACACATTTTAATGTCAGGTGTAAATGGCCTATTATTTGTGTGTATGCATTCACATTGATTTTTATCAAAGCTGTGTTACTTTACTTATTACTGGCTATATTACTTTCACTACCACCACCACCCCCTCCACCCAAACAAAGCAGTCCATTCTGACTTTTTAACTAATATCATGTTCATAACAGCAGCAAGGAATGTGGTTTTTACAAAACACAAATGTAGAATTGTTTGTGGTTGAAAGCTTTTTGCTGGTTGCACAAAGTTAACAACGGACGACAATGTTCTTTGCATCTTAGACTGTGACACAATAATGGTAATACTTCCAGCTGTAGAAAGAACGCCTACCTCCCTCGTTCCTCATTCTTCATTTGCTTTTAGCTAACAGTTGACTTGAACAACATGGTACTTCTGTCCTGCCGCGCAGTTGTGCACTCATGTCAAGGATGGTGCATTCAGTAACCAAGAAATGCAGTGTTACTTGTATTAGTAACTGTAATCTTAATACTGTTTTGGAAATAGTAACCCCTTACACTACTAGTTACTGGGAAAAGTAATAATATTACTGGTAGGAACATACAGTACGTAGGTAAGTCCCTTTTAAGCCCACGTAACACTTTATGTGTCCTTTGAGGCCCTGTACTGTACAATTACAATATAACTTTAGTTTCTAGTCTTACCCAAGACAAAGAAGTGATGTGGAAAAACACATTGTGTTTTGCAACCTATTTGTACAACACAGCCTCACTCCTAAAGGACAAAATAGCATTGTCAATTGTCCCAAAATGACAAATACAACCATTTTCATCCTTGGCAAGTACAGTCCAGTGACATGTGTACCAGACCATGTTACATAAGTCACGAGACGTATAACATGTAGTAAATGTTGTACGGATGTCGTGTGGTTAGGTTTAAGCAACAAAACTAGTTGGTTAGGTTTAGGAAGATTGTGGTTTGGGTTATAATACATACATTAAGTCACGTGACTTAAGTAATGCAAGTCACGTGATGAAATGTTTTTAACTTAAACTTTTAAATATGTTAACTATGACTTTTTTTCCACACAGGATATGAACCTTCATCTGTGAAAGTCCTGAGTTTACTTGACACTTCCATCTACCACCTCCTTACATAGACTGTGTCGCTATTTATACCACGTCATCTGACTTCTTCCACCACAAGAGGTCGCTGACAGGCTGATAATGGATGATTCTATCCAACTATTTCAGTGATAAGTTCTATATATTTTCTTCAATTTCTGAATGCGACACATTCTGCATTAGGTGAGGTTAGGCAACACCTTTATTAAAGGAATAGTTAGCTATTTAGGAAAACATAAATTTTTTCGCCTAGAGGTAGAAAATTCTGATACTGCTCTCTATGTGTAATAATAATCTGTCATATGTGCTTAAGTCTGCACAGTTTCAAATCTCACCACATTTCAACCCTCTTTTCCCAACACTCTGTATCCTACAGTTACTTTATTATGGTTAAATTAGGTTTGCTATGAGTATCATGCTGAAAATAGCATTATTTTCTTAATCTTTATTGAAGTATTCATTAATCCCAAGGTATTGAAAAATGCTGAAAAAATACCATTTTAGTTGTCATAGACCTACATTGGGAAAATGCCTATTATACTGCATAATAAAAGACAACTGAACAAGACTTCACTAGAGTCATGTTTCATTTGCAGAAACAAGAAGAGAAAAAAAACAAAAGCTTTCAAATTAACGATAGCTTTTACATTGCCTTATGTATAATTTCAATACATTTAATCTATCTTTGTGTTCAAACCCACAGTGTAAGTTAGTGGTTCAAAGGCATGTGGGCCTAAAAGCAAAATAATTAAAACTTTACAAAGTTTAATTTAAGATTCTGATGATAATTTATGATATAGCCTACTATGCAAATATGCATCAAGCTAGATTCCTGCCTTCAATCTAAACAGCTGATATTAGCTCAATGCGCCAATATTTCTTCAAAATAGTGTTATAAATCTTTTCGTCTTGCTCTCGTTCACTGTCACGTCTCGTGACCCAAGTGTATCATTAAGCTCCTAATCTGCGCCCTTATTTCCCCACCACTTTTCAACACAAAGTGATGCCCTTTTTATTATTTGTTTAAATGTGGTAAGAACGGTTATAGTGACTATCCTAATCACCACCAAAGTTTAATGTGTACAGTTAGCTCAATTATTTGTCAACATTTTTCAAAATGATAGACAGTGACCCAGAGGGAAAGGGAGCTTGAAGTTGCTGTGGGTGTAGATGTGACATCGATTTCAATGACCACAGAAGTAAAGGACCTATAGGGAAATTAAATGAATAGATATGATTAAAAAATATTTATAACCTAATGTTAGTCTGTCTGACTGTGCTTGCATCAAAATGCCATTAACACCCTTTACAGTGCACATGAACACAACACTAAACCAGTAGTATTAGCTAACCAGCTCGTTAATGTAGTACTGTGTTTTTGTATTATTACAATTGACAAAAACACAACACACAAAAGAACATTTCAAGGTCTTTTGTGGGACATTTCAAGTGTTCTTGGGGGCCCTCTGTTGGCCACGGGTCCCTAAGCAGGCATTTAGTTTGCTTATGCATCAGGCCAGCTTTGTAGATACAATCTGGATACGAGACACATATTAATGCCAGGTGTAAATGGCCGCTAAAAGGGACTTAACATTGTCCTTCATGAGGACTCAAGGGTTTGCCAGAATGATGAGGAATGGAGGAGGAGGAGCAGGAGGAGGAGAGCAATGGCAGTAAAAACATGGCTGAGCACTTGCCCACAAAAGACGGCTGCCAGCTAATAAAGCAACTCTACAGCTCGCTGCTGCCTCATAAATCCTTCTGTCTCTGCTGTAGGCTTTACAGCGACAGGTCTCACTATGTACAAAGACATAAATGGAAAGTTTGATTCTTCAAAATTGGCTTTCTTGAATTTGCTTTGTAAAACATTACCAGTGTAAGTTTATGAGTTTCTTAAAATGTGCATATGCAGAGTACCACCAGAATTCTACCAGGCTTGCACAGTAATTTGATTGCTTGCTCAAAGAAACAGTGTTCCAACATGACAAGATTTCCTTCATATGATTTGTTAAATCTCTCATTCACACTTCACCAGAGCAACTCACTATACTGAATTAATGACTGAGCTGCTTAAAATGGTCAAATCTCTCATGAGCTGCACACACCCTGCTCACCCACCCCAACCAGGCCACTGGCATGTAAAATTCGAAAACCAAAGTGCCTTCAAATGGTTGTTGGCAATGAAAATTAATGGCAGCTCACGACAATAAAGCCACATTACACCGTAAAAACTCCATTTTGGATTCACATTACCTTCAGGGCCCAGTTTTTATGTAATTTTATGTTTGGGTCTGTGTCCTGGTCAGAATCTGAGCAGCTGTTATGACGTTGAGCTGAAAGTCAAAACCGAACATCATCATGTTTCATTCTCCTCTGTGGCTTGTTTCGAGACAAACTGTTTAACAGAATATTTTTACAAGGAAGGGGAACAGACCAGAGAGCCGAGTGAGTGAGTGTGTATGTATATAAAATTTTCAAATTCACTGCATCCAAATTTAATTGTGTATGTTTGTTTATTTGTTAAAAGATTTAACCAATAGTTTCTATACTAGAAGAAAAATGCTGCACAGAAAGAGAAAATTTTAAATGTGTAGTTGCGTCAATGTAAGACTAATATCACACATTTTGGCACACATGATTTTTCTGTAATTGTGAGCCAGATGAATAAGGCTGGCCACATGAATGGGGTATGATAATACACTGAGACCCACAGAGCTTAGACACTGGCACAAGAGTCCTGCAAAGTTCCTTTTATTTATTTTTAAGATATTATTTGAGGGTTTCTGCCTTTATTTGAGATTGGACAGATGAGAGACAGGACTTGAATCCGGGCTACTGCAACAGGGACTCAGACTTTGTACATGATGCGCGTGCTCTGGTGGCTCAAAGTTCCTTTTATTAGTCCATTTCATCCTCAAACTGCCCATCTAATATAACCTGCAAATAACAATTTCAAGAACATTTTTTAAAAAGACCTAAAATACATTTTGATTAATAGCAAATAATGAACTCATCTTTAAAGGGTTTCTGTGTTTGTAGTATTATTTTTGCATAACCTATAGCCTTACACAGACAACATCAGTTTCATTGCTAATCGGTTAGTTCTTTTGTTTTGGAACATACAATAAAAATGTTTTTTGTAACATGGAGACCCGTAAATCAACTGTATCATTAAAGTTTTGTGTATGTACTGTATATATATTATTGCTGAGGAAGTCCATTTTCTAAAATAGATGCCCCACAATATGTAAACAATAATCTACAATCATGTAAAAAGAACCACCAGTTGAATGAGAGCGCACCTAAAAAAGAGCAAATTCCAGGCTGAATTCCTGCAGCCAACACTGTACAAGGTTAATTGTTGATTAACATGGAAAATGCTGTGATACAATAGCTGTTATAGTGTAATTGTATCACTAAGTGGAAAGGCCCTCATGTTACCATGTGAAGTGGAACATTGCAAATACTGTAAATTAGCTGCTTATTTGATTGGTGAATCTAGAGTTTGTGGTTTGAGATTGCAAATGCAGCCAGGGACCGCTAGTTGAACTTTAAGAGCACTAGAAGTAACATGTATTCATGTACATGTTTTACTGGAGAAAATATTATCATTTAAAAGGTGTAGGCGTAAAGCTAGGCCTGTTGCATTATCTGGTTTTTGGGTTTCTTTAAAAAGTCTTAATTTGATGTAGGAAAGATCTGAAAACTTTGGCCCTGTTGACATCATTAGCCTATATGAGAAATCGAAGGTTATGATATGGTAACCCTAGTTCTATAAGCACAGGCGGAGCCCTCTACTGGACTCTATGGGTACTACACCTCCTCCAATCACACGCACTTGCCCACTGAAATTTTATCGTGCATGTAGCCGTCCAATTGGACGTTGCT
>NW_024044348.1:26832504-26853483 GCF_014851395.1 Micropterus salmoides
GTATCATTAAAGTTTTGTGTATGTACTGTATATATATATTGCTGAGGAAGTCCATTTTCTAAAATAGATGCCCCACAATATGTAAACAATAATCTACAATCATGTAAAAAGAACCACCAGTTGAATGAGAGCGCACCTAAAAAAGAGCAGAAATTCCAGGCTGAATTCCTGCAGCCAACACTGTACAAGGTTAATTGTTGATTAACATGGAAAATGCTGTGATACAATATAGCTGTTATAGTGTAATTGTATCACTAAGTGGAAAGGCCCTCATGTTACCATGTGAAGTGGAACATTGCAAATACTGTAAATTAGCTGCTTATTTTGATTGGTGAATCTAGAGTTTGTGGTTTGAGATTGCAAATGCAGCCAGGGACCGCTAGTTGAACTTTAAGAGCACTAGAAGTAACATGTATTCATGTACATGTTTTACTGGAGAAAATATTATCATTTAAAAGGTGTAGGCGTAAAGCTAGGCCTGTTGCATTATCTGGTTTTTGGGTTTCTTTAAAAAGTTAATTTGATGTAGGAAAGATCTGAAAACTTTGGCCCTGTTGACATCATTAGCCTATATGAGAAATCGAAGGTTATGATATGGTAACCCTAGTTCTATAAGCACAGGCGGAGCCCTCTACTGGACTCTATGGGTACTACACCTCCTCCAATCACACGCACTTGCCCACTGAAATTTTATCGTGCATGTAGCCGTCCAATTGGACGTTGCTACCGATACGTGCGTGATGTATAAATAGCAGTGTCCCTACTGCCTCAGCATCCGACGGCCTCTTCAGCACACGGCGTCAGAGCGGCAGGGCTCATCGGTAGAGGGCTCCGCCTGTGCTTATAGAACTAGGGTTACCATATTGTAAACTTCGTTCTATCTCGCACAGGCTCCGCCCCCCTATTCTGGACTCTATGGGTACAGTGGGTGGAGCCCGATGACTGTCCACTCTAGCCACGACAAGCCAAAGTCCACCACACCAACCCGGTCGGCCACAGGCTGGCCAAAGCCCCGACCACCACATCACCTAGTGACAGAATGGTGGGACAACCCTGAGAAGGTCGCTGGACCGATAGGCGCTTGGCCTGACCATTAACACCTAGACTGCCCTGACTTCTCACTGGAACGTCAGGCACTGCCAGTGTATGTTCCCCCTCTACACCCAGTAGTCACCAGATCCTCACTTTTCAGATCCTAGGTCGCACTTGTGAGCTGGATCCCGAGAAGGAGCCTGACATATCCAAGAGATAGAAACGGGCACAGTAAGGACCAAAATGCCATTGTGCAGATCTCTTCAATACACACACCCCTCTGAAAAGGGTCGTAGACACTTCCACACTTCCGAGTGGAATGTGCACGCACCGCTAAGGGTGGGTCTGTTCCCGCCCGTGTACAGTCTTGGGAGATTCACTCACAAAGCCAGCTGGCCAGTATGACATGGCTAAATTAGTTATGAATTTTAATAAATTTATGAGAATTAATACCCAATTATGAATTTTAATAATTCATAAAATCAAAAAAATATTCCTCGTTTCAGGGCACCACCGGAGTTGTTATAACCCTAGAGTCTCCGGACCTCTAGGTAGCTTTTAATAATTATACAATTATTACTAGTGATCAGTTAGTTTAGTTTAATAATCACTAAATTATCTTAAATCAATCAGTCGGTCTCATATCTAAAGGGTCAATTCTCTTGGCAGGGATGTGGAAATAGGCAACACACACAGTTCTTGATTATATTACAGTGAATTTATTCTCTAACTAATGTTAACTAAAGCGATATAAACGGGTGGTTAAATACAGGGAAAATAAACAATGGCTGAGCAATGGAGGTTCGATTGTGGGAAACATTTGACTCATACGGCATAGGAGAACTAATGAAAGTAAGCTATGAGTTTAGGAGTTAAAAGGAAATATTAACATTACGGGACATCTCTTGTCAGCCTGCTTTGGCTTGTTGCACGGGTCCCACGGTAGCTGCCCGAGCCTGGCATTTTGCTAGGGATTCTCCGGGGTTCTCCGTGTCTGACTGAAGAAAACGCCGTCCTCCGTCTGGCAATTCGGCTGTTTTCAGGTTTCCTTCATTGCCGCTGGCAAGACCACGTGGCTTGGTCTGACCTCGGTGAAGTTGGCTCGACGAAAAAACTTAAAAATGGAACTTGGTCGTTCCTGAATTAGTCCAGTGTAACTTAACTAGTAGCTCCAAATTTATTCAATATAAAATGCTCAAATCCACACCGTTGTCCCACTACACCAGGCTCTTCTTGGACAGGATTTTACTGACTGCACTATCACTGAAACAGACAAACAGCTGACCAGTGCATCGAATAGGGGCTGTGTCCTCTACATAGGATGTTAGCCTAGCACACATGGACACCAACAGATCCTGCACCCCCCTGCACTCTACGTGGGGTAGGGGGGTAGAAAGCATCCAGATTTATTGTCCTGGACCTGAACATGCTCCTTATGTTCTTAAGAACAAAGGAGGTGTGTTGTCTCAGTCTGGCTGCACTGTGGACACCAAGAAACAGCATGCAGCTGGGGTGAACCGGCAGGCACACAGCTCACTCACCTTCTTAGCAGAGGTGAGAGCAAGGCGCAGGGCTGTTCAAGAGATAGCATTTTCAATGAGGACTGCTCCAGGGGCTCATAAGGTGCATCACCTTTGCCTCTTGAGGTCCAGATGCAGGCTGGCCCAACCTTGTAGCTGTCGCATGTGCAGTAAGCCCAGAGGGACCACCTGATGGACTACTGCCCTGAGGCCCAACAGCAGCATCACCCCTGCTGTTGGGCCTATGGACCACCAAGCGAGGCGCACAGATACGCTCGGAGTGTTGCAGTTGAGCACAATCCACAGATACTACACTCGCTGCAGCGGCTGGGGGGAGCTCTCTTCCCAATTGATCGCAACCCCGGCTGTTGAGGTGCAAAATCAACTGGGCTATGTGGAGATCACTCAAGGCTTCAATCACTCCATGACCATGGGGTGTGGGGGGCTAGCGAGTAGTTGACAGGGAGCCTAATGTATTTGTAGGCTACCCCCTGAGAGGAGAAGCCTAAAAATTCCCTGTTACTGTGTCACCTCAACATGAAATAGGCATCTTTCAGGTCGATGGCGGTGAACCAGTTGCCGGGCTGCACTGGCTCCAGCATTTTCTTGATCATCAGCATGTGGAAACGCCCTCTTGTCCATTATGCTGGTTCAGGTGGCAGAGATCCAGAATGGCTCAGAAGCCTCTCGTCTTTTTGGGGACCAAAAGTACATGGTGCAAGACCTCTGTGCATGTCATGAGCAGAGATGCCCTAAGACAGCCTGCTTCAGTAGAAGTTGCTGGATATGCAGCAGAACTGAAGAGAGTAGCCTCGTCTCAGAATGCTGTCCACCCAGCTTGTCAGCATGCAGCGGCATCGCCATTCTGCATGAAAATGTGTATACGTGAACAACGTGTCTTCGGCACTCTCCAACGCCAAACTTTCCATAAATGGAAGTTTAGCCCAAGGGGGGGGTCGACATTGAATGGGCTATAGTGTCCCTGAACGCACCAGGGCCAGTTGCTCCCTGGTGTATTTGAATGCACCACAGCTTGCTGCTCTGTGGTGTCGAATACTCCACGGTCTGTTGATCCGTGGTGTCCTTGAATGCACCACAGCTCGCTGCTCCAATGACGGCTGAACGTGCAACAGTGTCACCATGAGTGCGTCGTCAGCGGAGCAGTCAATATCAACACAGCTGCCGAGTGAAGCCGAGTCAGGACAGGGCGTCCTCCTCTCCACTGCAGCGAGCTGCTGCTGGGAGAATGAGCCGCTGTTCACTGTGATAAAGTGCCACGAGCCGCACCGCTGGAAGAGACGTGTTGTATGGTTGCATCTCTCCGGCTATATCTGACCTAGATTGGCGTTAGCTCGACTCATGCCGTCGCAACTAGTCAGCTGAATGCTGCACTGGTTCAGTTGAGCATATGTTGATAATGCGGTTGTGTGTTTTAGGAACACACACACTGTCAGTGAGCTAGCAGTGTTCCCGTGGACACTGTTGTGAGTGCACGGGGAACGCAGAGTTAGCTCGCATTGCTGCATTGTGTCACCGACATGGCAGCAGCCCTTCATTCGGCTGCCATGCGATGTAGGCGACCCATTGCGCGGGCCGGACAGCCAGCTAGCAAGGAGGAAGCCCAGGCCCACTACCGTCTCGCTCGGATGCCACCAGGAGAGCGACATGGGACATGGGCTTCTGTCCCAGTGGTTTGAATAGCGCAACAAAGACCTGGGCCCTCCCACTGTCTCTCTCGAGCTTAGCAAGGAGAACAGCGTGGGCCGTAGGTCCGATCATTAGCTTAGCATCGGTGAACGTGCAGTTTTGTGGAGACTGAAACGCATTATGCGCTGAGCCGAAGATGGAGGGGGTTCGGTGGGGAGGAGAATGCTCTTTAGGAATGTACTGTATTTAATCAGTTGAACATTGACAGCATTTTCAGTGTGTACACAGCAACACATGAAACAAATAAATGCATGCTGGACACATAATGGAGGGAGGAGGTCTGGTGGTGTGCATTAGCCTCTGTCCCTCTGTCACCCTTATTTAAAATAAATAAATAAATAATAAGGCTTAGGCTTAGACTTAGACACCGGTGAGCTAGCAACGCGCCCATGCGAGTCCTCATGGGCGCGCTGGGAATGCAGAGTTACAGTACACTGCTGCATTGCCCAGTTTCCACGGTAAGAACAGCTCGTTTCTCGGCTGTCATGTCGTGGACGTGGACAATATGGTCGCGCGGACTTGGCGGTCAGGCTAGTGAAGTGGACACCCGGGCCTCACCCACGTTCTGACAGGGAGGGTGGCGTGGGCCGTGGGGCGAAGCGTTAGCTTAGCGTCGGTGAGCTAGCAACGCGCCCGTGTGAGTCCTCGTGGGTGCACTGGGAATGCAGCGCTACAGTAGACTGCTGCATTGCCCAGTTTCCACGGTAAGAACAGCTCGTTTCTCGGCTGTCACGTCATGGAAGCGGACCATTATGGCCACGCGGACTCGACGGTCAGCGTGGCCGCAGGGTGAACCGTCGGTGAGTGCAGCTGCGCATTCAACACGGCTAGCTCAATGGGATGGGGTTGGTGGTGGGGAATTAGCACTTCTAAGAATGTAATGTGTTTCTAATAAACAGTTTAACATTCACAAGCATCACCACAGTGTACACGCAAGCAGCACATGTTAGAACAGTGGCGTCTTGAACACCAGACGGGGGATTGTGGCAGCGTCAGCAGGCCTCTCTCCCTCCATAACGGTCACTTGGCCAGTCACTCCCTTCCCCAGCCGCTGGGGAAGGGGCCTGGACTCGTCCGGGCAGGACATGGGTCACCTCGCCCGGGTGCAAAGATAATTTTCTAGTAGTGGCGACTCCATCCATGGAGGTGGTGAATTCAAGAAAAAAGGATGCTGAGGCAGTAGGGACACTGCTATTTATACGTCACGCACGTATCGGTAGCGACGTCCTATTGGTCGGCTACTTGCATGATAAAATTTCAGTGGGCAAGTGCGTGCGTGTGATTGGAGGAGGTAGTACCCATAGAGTCCAGTAGAGGGCGGAGCCTGTGTGTGATAGAACAGTCACTACACCTAATGTATAGTCCTTTCCTTGCCTGGTTAAAAGGCTAAAGAAGTCATTGCTTGTAATTTTACTCTTACTCTAGGAAACAAATTATGCAGCATGTATGGGCAATTTGTACACTGTGTAGTCCCTTAGAAGCCACTTTACTGCATATTGCATTACAACTCCTCTCCATCAGATAATACATTAAGTTATGTAGTAATGAGATCTACTGAAGTCGTGTTTGGTTCGACTACATTCAGTGAACACACATGTATTCCACATCAGATTCCACAGCACAGATAACATCTGTCCTAAATAAGAACTGCCTTAGGTACGATGAGTGTACTACTTTTACAAACCACTGTTTGCAGATTTCTTGATCGTCAGGTGGCACAGGCAGCTGTGAGTGGACAAGCAGAACAGAAGCCAGGACAATAACATCCACACATTAATAGTTCCTGTGGGGAAAATGGCTTCTGACAGCAGTGGAGGGGAGAGTACATATACAGAATACAGAACAGCACAAATACAGACTAAGAGAGCAAGTAGTTACAACAAAGGAATGTTTTATCAGAAGGACGGGTGGACTACTTCACAGTTGTGAATTGGTGTTGGGATCGAAGAATATGTGCAGTAACATGTGCAGTTTAGTCTGTCCAAATCATGAGGTAGAAGATAAATACTCAAAATATGCAGATAATATGCAATAATTTATGAAATATGCATATGCAATGACAATGAATGCATAGGGCCTATACTCATAGAATATGGAGTTACAGTATGTAACTACTGTTCTATTTTGTATAGGTTTCGCCCTCTAAGGCTATCGCTATTGGGTTATTGGGCAGGGGACCAACCCATGTGTAATAGTCGGGGAACTGGATGGGTGGTCCAGCAGCTGTACAGAAGTAGGCGGGGTCACGACAGCGACCACATCAGCTGCGCAAAGAGCAGGGCCAGCGTGAGCAGTTGCCGCTTCCCCCAACCGTCCCTTATGAGTGTGCGGTGCGCGAGGGAAAATCACTCAGCCAAAACACCCAGTACTGAGTGAGTCAGCGAGAAACAGACATCCCACAGGTAGAAACGGTCAAAAGTGCAAGGCCTGAGAGAGTAATCACCCGGGACTGAAAGGAGCTGATGAAGCTCTGAGGCATGAATGCAGGATTGGGGCACAAGATAGCTGAACTGCCGTCACCCTGAATCTTGAGACACGACAGAGCCACAGAGAGGGCAGCCAGATCGCTGACCCTCTTGGCCAATGTCAGAGCCACAAGTAAAGGCTCAAAAGGGGCTTGGGTTTGCATGTGTAAGACCAGCATCAAATCCCACGGCCGTGTCACCGGCATGTGCCTCCGCACCCCTTTCAGGAAATTCACCAGGGGGTGAGCGAACACCGTCCTGGCACCAAAACCCTCATGACAGGACGAGATGGCGGCAGCGTAGGTTTTAACCGTGCTGAACGCCAGACCCCTGTCCACGAGCAGCTAGAGGAACAAAAGCACCCCCGTCAGTGGACAGGCCACCGGCTCCAACCCCTGGTTCAAACACCAGCGTTGGACCACTGGACCACTGGAGTAAGAGGACTGAGAAGCGGACAACTCTCGATCGCGCCCCCTGCCTGAGAGAGGGCATCCCCCCTCCAGGGGAGTTTCCATGGCTGTCCCGCCAGCAACCGCTGGAGAGGCAGGGAAACCAGGATGCGCTCATGTGCTCCGGAACCACCAATGCCAATGCTGAAAACTGTAGGCAGTCCAGAAGGCACGGGATCAGCCGAACCGGCGGAAAAGCATACAGCAGCTGGGGAGGCCACATGGGGTGCGCAAAGGCATCCACCCCCAGCAGGGGGATGTCCCGCAGGCTCAGTGGAAACCCACAGTGAGCTATATCCCGGTTTGCAAACAGATCCACCTCTGCCACACCAAACCGGAGCCAGATCTAGGCCACCAGATCGGGATGGAGGCGCCACTTGTCTGGGCGAGGGGCCCCCCTCAACATGATGTTCGCCCCTGTGTTCAACACGCCAGGGATGTACTCCGCTCTGATGGAGAGCAGATGAGTGTACAGGAGCAGCCACTTGGCCGAGCCCAGCAGCTGTGCTGAGCAGCAGAGGGGTGAAGTGTCGGATCACCTTCCACACCGTGAGGAGCTCCAGCACGTTTATGTGAAGAGGCATGTGGCCCTGCCACAGACCGCCTACCACTTGAAAGAGACAGGTCCCGCCCCAGCCCATCAGGGATGCGTCTCTGAAGACTGAGATATGGGACGTATCCCTGCCCAGGGGAACCCCGACCGACAGAGAGAAAGGGTACCGCCAGTAGGCCAGATTCGAACCAACAGACAGAGGAATAACGATCAGGCGCCATCTCTGTCTCACCGGGTCGACACGCATGCGGATGAACCACCGCTGCAACCTCCTCTTGTGCAGGAGGCCCAGGGGGACCACCACGTGAGCAGCCGACATGAGGCCCAGAAGCCTCATGATCGACAGAGCTGTCACCACTGCCTGTGGGACAACCCGGTGGAGCAGCTCCACCAGAGCCTCCACCCTTCTCTGAGAGAGCCACGCTCTCCAGAGAGAGGAGTCAAGTACCACACCCAGGTTGGTGAGCCTCTGGGAGGGGAGAGGAGCGCTCTTCTTCCAGTTCGCCCAGGTGAGACAGGTGTGCGACAAGCTCGGCCGTCTGCACCACCGCCTCGTAGCAGCGTGTTGTCCGGATAAAACAGGACCCTGATGCCCAACCGCCGCAGAGGTGACAGAGCCACCACGACACACACACGGAGAAAGTGCTTGGGGCCAGGGAGTAACCAAACGTCAGGCGGTTGTACTGGTACTGTAATGGGGTGTGGCAAAGAACCTTGGTGTTTGGTTTAATAGTAATTTAAATTTCGAGCAGCACACCACAAAGCTTGTTCAATCATGTTTTTATCAACTTAGAAATATAGCAAAAATTCGATCTATGTTAACTTTTAAGGACACCGAGACCATTTTACACGCCTTCATCTCATCACGCCTGGATTATTGCAACAGCCTTTTCACCTGTTTAACCCAAAAATCTATTGATCGACTCCAGACTGTCCAGAACTCAGCTGCCAGGCTTTTAACCAGAACAAAGAAATATGACCACATTACTCCTGTTTTAGCTTCATTACACTGGCTCCCAGTATGTTTTAGAATTGACTTTAAAATTCTATTGATTACTTTTAAAGCTCTTCATGGCCTCTCGCCTTGTTATATTTCTGACCTTTTAGTCCCATACACACCAGCACGTACCTTGAGATCCTCGGACAGAGGTCTGTTGTATGTTCCAGAGTCTCGACTGAAAACTAAAGGGGACAGAGCGTTTGCTGTCAGGGCCCCAAGGCTCTGGAACAGCCTGCCCAAGGAAATCAGGTCAGCTGAGTCAGTAAACTCTTTTAAGTCCCTTCTTAAAACATACTTTTATGGGAGAGCCTTTCCCGATCTTATTTGATTTTATTTTATCCCTTTAATTTTATTCTATTTTACTAATTTTAATTTTTTCATGCTTTTATCATGTATTGTTTTTGTATTATTGTCTCTTGGGTATTATTGTCTTTACACTTGTTAAAGCACTTTGTAACTTGTTTTTGAAAAGTCCTCTACAAATAAAGATTATTATTATTATTATTACTGGACACCAGGAAGGAGAACCGCAGGAAATTCCTGTGTTAGTGGATGACGGAAACGTAAAAGTGCGCGTCATTCAGGTCAATGGAGGTGAGCCAGTCTCCCTGACGCACACACTCCAGCACCTGCTTTACTGTCAACATGTGAAAAGGTCTCTCCATAATCGCTTGTTGAACAGTGACAGATCCTGGAAGGGCCTCTCGCCCCCCATCTTCCTCCTGACCAGGAAGTAATGGGAGTAGAACCCCTGATTCCTGAAGCTCCGCCCAGAGGGCGGCATTCTGAGCCGAGGAGGAGAGCATAGTCTTCACAATCCCGGCGAAGGAGGGAGGGGGGGCGAACTGCAGCCTGTGATCCCATCGGATCAGGCTGTCCATCCATCTGTGCATCGAGCAGGAAGCGAGCCACTCCGAGTAGCGCTCTGAAAGCGGTCGGACCTGCTGATGAGGCGCCCTGGTGGCCATGAAGGCCGGCCGTGGGGGGGGCAACCTCCATGTTACACCGAACAGGAGAGCTCAGCACCTGGCGGGGGGAAGGGAGGGTCATGGGCGCCAACACACGGCAGCATGCAGGAGGGAGCGCCGCCATGCAGGAGGCGGCACCTCCCTGCATGTCGGGCATGTGTGAGTCAATCGGACGGCAAGGCGCGGCCGCTTGGGGGGGGGGGGCGTGGGCCACATCACACACAGTTAGAGGGGTTTGTTTGGGTGTTGTCCCGTGTGTGGTAGGAGGGACCACATGAGGCAGCATAGTCGCCTTCGTGGGTCCACTGCCGTACCGCATCCCCGGTGGGGGGAGGGAGGCAGAGGCAGGCACAGTTGCTGGGGGGTCTGCACGAGGTGGGGCTGCCACACCCGTGGGCCCGTAACCATGCTGCTCCCCTATCTGTAAATATCTGTACCTTGTGTGTATGTGTTCTATCCACATGTGGGGAGGGGTGTGTGAAGGGACCTCTGATTGTGAACAGAGTGTACTGCTTGTTGGTTTGAGCTTCAAGCTGCAGATTAGCCACTTGGCTAACGGCAGCTGGCTCACACAGTGTGGGAAATTTGTGCTTGGTGTGGCTGGTTCGACTGAGACAGGCACAGACAGCATGCGTTCAACAACTTCCACAAAAGGAGCAACAAGATTTCACACACAGCTTTTTTTTGACCCATAACAGTGGTCCGCTCTGACCGGCGAGGGTCGGCCAGCAGTAATGAAACCAGTTGCTAGATGTCATTAGCCGCAGCTAATGTGGTGCAATGTGGACACATGGGGTCTCCCTGGTCGGCTGATCCAGGGACAGACCGCATGTCAGCTACACGTTAGCATACCATTAGCTACCTGTTATCTCAACGTTAGCCTGATGGTAGCATCCTTGTAGCTTAACGATCGCTTGCCTCACCGCGGCAACATAGCAATGTCGAGGCCAGCGTCACCAGAGGTTGGAACGGGGGAAGCGTGGAGCTGCTGGGGGATTCCTGCTCATCCAATAGCAATAGGTCGAGGGCTTCATCAAGAAAGTGGGTGGACAGCCACACCACCTCGTCCTCACCGGCAAAAAGTTATCCGCCCAGCACTGCTTCTCTTCGGGGGAGAGAAGGTCGCAGAACGAGCAGCATGAGCCAGGGGTGAGCGCTCGGCCAGCATGCTACAATCCGAGGCACACCCAGCATGGGGGATGGAGGTCCCCGGCAGGACGAAGCCCGTGTCACGGACGCTGCACACCCGTTCTGATGTAGCAGCATCCCGCCCCGCTCTGGCCCACTTGCTAGAAGACATCACTCTTCTATTCCGACAGGAAATCTTCTGCTCTTTAGACAGCTCAGTGCTAAAGAAAAATGGGAGCCGAAGTAGCACAATAGCGATAGCCTTAGAGGGCGAAGCCTATACGAAATAGAACCTGAGAGTTTCTTTCCTCCACACAGCTGGCCAATCACGGTGCGAAGTGGGTGTGAATATTGGATTGTCAGTTTCTGAAAGTTACAGTGGGAGGGAGGGGGCTACCGAAGCTATTCAACCAGTACGACTAGCAGTTCTGACGGAGTATACTGGGCTACTCTGACTTTCACATAGTCATAATGTTTCCAGCTGAGTTAGATTTCCTCAACAGCATTCAAGTAATTTACACTCTGACTCTCACAAAATCTATCAAATGTGTTTTTGATCCCATTCAGTTACCTGTATTTGTAAAAGTTAGAGGAGGAAGGAGTTAGCAGACATATCCTAAGTAAGACCTAACCAAAACTTAACCTCATCAGTGCCTAAAGATAATAATTTGTAATCAAAGTGTATAGCCAATCTATGTCTAATCTTACACCTCAACTTTCAATTTCTGACCGAATGCATTATTCACTATTTACAACTGAATGGCTAAATATAATAACAATATTTCTTGTTGCATAGCCTCTGTCTGCCCTCCATGAACATTACAATTACACTGTAGGACCTAATGAAAGCAAAAGTTTTTGAACTTCTGCCATCTTCGTCTACATCTACACTAACACAAAGTGTACCTTACTGTATAATTCCGTCCAATACATTAAACTACAGCCTCAATAAAACTGTACATTAAAGGTTTCACAAATACTATTAATTGTAAAGTTATACTGCACTGCATTATGTTGTACAGTGTAAAGTTAATTGTCGAGCTTGTGTACATTCACTATTCATAGGGTTTATACATGCCAATGAGCAGATCAATAAGAAACTCATAATCCTAGTGATAAACAATATCATATGGTACAGAGAAGCATTAAAGAGTGAACAAGAGGCAAAAGTTGTAAAAGTGTAGAGACGGGAAGAGGTGATGTCCCAGGACCATAGAATCAGCCTGGGGATATCCTGGGGTGAGTTGGTAGCAGACAGATGGCTCCAAACAGTCACAAGGCAGTCGTGGAGGTGGAAGAAACATGGAAGTGAAAGTTTTACCTAGAGAAGCCTTTGGTGTTGACCTTTTCTGCCTCTGATGAGTTGATGTTTGCGTGAGCTGATGAGATAGCAGCTGCGGCTGATCTGATGACCCTTCTTTCCATTTGTGGCTCCTGGGTTTCTTTGAATCTCAGTGTTTGGAGTCTAAGCATCCTGTGCCATGCCAATCATCACCGCAGCGGCCATTTGAGGCATCCTGGTCTTAAATAAACTAGGACTAATAAACTAAGAGTGACACTTTAATCTTTAATGAACATTTGTTTTTTAGCTGGAGTGAATACTGGTGCATAATTATTGTTTTGTCTGATTATTGTTTTGTGTGATTTCAGGCAGGTTTCAATTGAAAGTTTTAAAGTTTTACCAGAATCTTGGGCATTTATTGAGTCTTCTTAAAAATAAATTACTTCTCTAAGGATAAAGGGATGGAAAAGCACTATTACATGAAATTATGTGGTTTTTTTAGACTTTTCTCGATTTTTTCCCCCCTTTTTTTCTTGTGTAATAGTAGATACGTTTATGTCTCTGGGGCCTCAATAATCTGAAAGGAAACAAACAACATTAATTAAGATGAGGTGTCACAAATAGACATTTCTTCATTTTAATCTCTCAGATGCCAAAAAACGGACTTCCGGTTGAGGAACGAAGAGATGTAGACACGGTGTACTGAGCTCTCCCATATCGACATTTTTTGTCAATGAGCGAAACATCCACACCTTTAACATGGTCTAGACGTTTTATGTTGAAAGGGCAACACTTTATCATGCAAACTTGAACCTTTTTCTGAATTTGGTTAAGCCATCTCGAGTTTACATGATGCTGGACCTGTGGAGGAATGCTAAGGCGTCTGAACATTTGGAGGGAGCAACCCCAGCTGACTCAGGCCAGGCAGCTATACTTCAGGCTATCACGTCTTTAAAAACTGAACTGATGGCTAAAATGGACGAGAATGTGGAATCGCAGAAGATCGAAATGCGCCTGCAAATAAGTAGCCTGAGAGAAGAGATAAAGGCAGCTATTGACCAAGCTAACACAAAAGCTAATGCTCTGGAGGAGCGGACCGCTAGCTTGGAGGTAGCAGCAAACAATCACTTGGACAGTACTGCCAAACTGGAGTAACAAGTATCCCAGCTAAAGACAGAGGTGGTGAGTCTTATGTTGAAGAGTGAAGACCTAGAAGCGCAATCCCGGAGGTGGAATTTGTTTCTACAGAAAGTGCTGAATCTGGATAAGCCGCTGACCATCGACAGAGCACATCATACTTTGCAACGAAATCCCAGGTGAGGGACAACAGCCACAAGCGAGGCAGAGGGCTGCATTCAAACAGGTGAGACAACAGCTACGACAGTGTGAGGTAGTCAGATACGGACTGTCCAGCCAGGCTGAAGATTACTACCCGAGACGGCGCGCAGAGGAGCAGTTCTGATGCAGCTAAGGCAGATGCTTTCATGAAGGTACTTTCTGCGGACCCGTAATTCCTGTTGTACTTGGCGTGCTTGCCTCCTTATCTGAGATTGCCGTGGTTGAGGGGACAAGAAGCTGCCCTAGCCGATAGGATGTACATTGAAGTATTTCAATAAATTTTGTTGCAGGGAATAATAATGATAAGATTAGAGCTCTGACTAGCCTGATTTCTACTTGCACTTAGTTGCTCTGCGAATGGTTGTGCTCCATGAACATGTTACTCTTGCTGTTTTAAAAGTACGTAGCCTACATTGTGAATGGAGCAGGCTACATAGCCTAGGCACCAAAATGCAATGCTTGTTACCATAGAGATCCAGACCACAGGGCCAAAGGCAAGGCACTAAGTCACCAGGAGTTGTAATACTTAGTGCTGTTATTTACTGACATCATTCTAGTTCCAACTCATATCTTGTTTTGATTTTGTTTTTTCTCTTTCTTCTCAGAGCGGTAGGCTCAGACATATACAGATGCTCACTTTGGAATGTGCAGTCATGCATCCACAAGATGTTCGCATTCAGATATTCAGATCATTCAGATACAGATATTCACATGTAGACACGAATACAGACACTCACACTAAAAACTGCTCGTTGACTTTGAACTGTTTCAGCTGTTAAGCTAAATTGTTATTACATAAGGTTCTTATGGGGACTTCTCTTCAGAGCGAATGATACGCGGCAGCCTGCCTTTGTCCCTGGCAGTGACAGCAGCGTACCAGATGGTGATGGAGGAGGTGAGGATGGACTCAATGATGGCGGCTTTGAAGCAGGCTGGCACATGGCATGTCTCCAGTGAGGTGATAAAAATGTCTGTGATGTTTGGCTGTAAACCAGGGTTTGTCATTGTTGTAACACACCCTGGTGCGTGTTGGTATCCAGTTGTCCTCACAGAAACTGATGTAGGATGTCACAGCATCAGTAAACTCATCCAGACTGTTGGTAGCAGTCCTGAAAACATCCCAGTCAGTGCAGTCCAAACACACCTGAAGAACTTCTACAGCTTCCCTGGTCCACTTCTTAGATGTCCTCACCACAGGTTTACAGAGTTTTAGTTTCTGCATGTATGCAGGAATCAGGTGGACCATGACGTGATCAGAGTGTCCCAGTGGAGCGTGAAGGATGGTGTGAGATACTGCTTACTATGGTGTAGTAGTGATCCAAAGTGTTCCCCTCTCTGGTTGGACACTTTATAAACTGTCTGTATTTGGGGAGTTCTTGGCTGAGGTTTCCTTTGATAAAGTCACCAAGAACAATAACAGGGAGTCTGGGTTTGTCTGCTCCACACATAGTATCCGGTCAGCCAACATGATCTGTGCGTCATGCACGTTGGCCTGCGGTGGAATGTAAACACCACCCAGAGTGAATAAAGCAAACTCACAGGGAGAGTAATATGGAGTTAATGATAAAAAATTCCAGAACAGGAGAACAGTGCTGCTGAATCACTGTCACGTTGGTACACCAGCCATTGTTAATATAAAAACAGATACCTCCACCTTTTGTTTTGCAGAGAGTTCTGTGTCGCGGTCCGCTCTGTAGACCTGGAAGCCAGCTAGTTGCAGCGTGGAGTCTGGTATCAGATCACACAGCCACATCTCTGAAGCACAGAACAGAAGATGAATAAAAGTCTGTAAGTGTTTTTCCCCACCAGTAGCTGAAGTTCATCCAGTTTGTTGCACAGTGAGCGCACGTTGGAGAGAAATATTGCCAGTAGCGGTATGCGGACTTCCGGCCGGCAGAGACACACAAGCGACCCGACTCTTTTTCCTTTCCTACGGCGTTTCACAGCCTGAGCAACAGCGAGCGTGCCCTTTACCAAAATGTCCAATAATTCCACTGATGATGCGAGAAAAGTTGGAAATAAATCTGCTGGAGTTGTTCCCCTGATGTTCATGAGCGCTTCTCTGGTGAAAGAGCTCCAGGAATCAGTCGAAAACTGAATTAACACACAAAACAAAACAGAGCACACCTAACACAGAGGTAGTTATACGCAACGGCATCTACTACTACTGTAGGTAAGCTAATGAACTGGCAAAACTTTTCCCAGGAGAGTATTTATACCCCGCTCACCAGAACCTCTTCCGCTATAAGTTAAAGGTAATAAATCAAAAAACGAATCAAATGAAATCGATTAAATTGAGTTCAATGTGTCTCTGAGTTCACTGAGTCTCTCTTATCTGTTCAAGGGTCCTAGTGGGAGGATCTATTGGTGCACACTGGCTCCAATGGTACCAGGTTTCTCCTTTCCCGTGCAGTTCACTGCATGAGAAGTCCTCTCTGTCACCTTGTAGGGTCCTGTCCAACTGGGCTCAGACCACTTAGGCTTGATCACCTTTAGTAAAGCCCACTCCGTGGATGGCGATGTCCCTTCGTCCGACACCCCCTTTGCTGCTGCAACCTGTTTGGAGAAAGCTGACACCAATGCTGTTAGTTGATCATAATAAGGTTTATACCTTGCTGGGCTTTCATCTGCTTCCTCAGTGAGCAGTCCAGCTCCCGGTCCCGGGAACTGTTGTCCTGTCGTTAACTCATAAGGAGTAAACCCTGTCATTGAGTTAACTGAGCTGCGGATGGACATTAGGACAATTGGTAGAGCTTCTACCCAGCTCAGTTTAGTTTGTGCACCCATCCTTTCCACTTTCCCTTGGGATTGTACCAAATGCTTGTTTCAGGCCTAATGCTTTCTCTACAGCCTGCAGGTCTTTGTTTTTGAAATGTGTGCCATTGTCTGACCTTACTCTCTTTGGAAATCCATGCATTGGAATATACTGATTAATGAGAAATTTCACCACTGTTTTTGCATCCTCTGACTTTGCAGGTACTGCTTCTGGCCAGCCAGTGTATGCATCCACTGCTACCAACAGATACCTGTACCCATTCACCCTTTCCAACAGGTCTGTGTAGTCAATAATAATTTCTTTCCCTGCCATTTTTGGTAAGGGAAATTTACCCTCATGCGGTTTTATTTTTGGTCGAACATTGTATCCAGTACATATGTGACACTCTCTGATATGGTTCTCAATCATAGCTGTAGAAATGGGTGCCACCAGTGGGTTAAATGTCTTTGCATTGGTGCTTTTCCACAATACGTCAACCCGTGTGCCTCCTGTAGCATAGAAGCTAACAGCCATCAGCTTATCTGCTGCCTGATTTCCCTTGGCTATGGTGATGCTATGATCTGCCTTATCATGACCTTTACATGACATTAGCACATCCTTCTCATGTTTGATGTGTGTTTTAGCTGCTGTTAAGAACCCTGATCTGATCCACTGACTCAACTCCACCTGAATTGCTCCTACCACATATGCTGAGTCTGTGCAGATGTTCACTCTCTTCCCTTCTGACCATTCTAAGGCTGCTATCATAGCTTGTAGTTCGGCTAGTTGTGCTGATTCTTTTCCTACCACTATCCCTGTGATAACTTCCTCAAATCCTGTTTCTTTCTGTCTCACCACTGCATAGCTGCTTTCAGTCCCTCCGTAGGATGCCTGTAGTAACACCCATCTGTGAACAGTGTTTCCTCTGGGTCTTTCAACAGAGTTGCTTGCAAATCTTCTCTGACCTTCACATCTTTCTGCACTCTTTCCTCACATCTATGTGGTTCTCCCACTCCCATGTTGTCTGCCATATTGATGCCTTCATGTGTAAATGTTATGCTGGGTGCTGATAACATTTTCTCCATCCTAGTTTGCCTGAATGACGTCATGGTGAATGCTGTTGAACTAACAAATGCTATAATGCTGTGTGTTATGAGTACTGTCACCGGATGACCCATCACTATGTGCGCTGTTTTCTGCAAAATTTTTGCCACTCCTGCTGCATGTCTTGTGCACGGAGGATGTCTGTCTTTAGTTGGATCTAGAGTTATGCTGGCATACATCAGCACCTGTCTACCTCCCCTTTTTTTCTGAAAAAGCACCCCATTTACTGTGTGAGATCTTTCAGAAACATCTAAGAAAAATGGTAACTGGTAGTCAGGTATTGCAAGGGCAGCAGTACTGGTTAGGGCCACTACTGAGCCACTGGCTGTGGCTTTGCAACAAAATAATTAGATAAGGGGTACTGACAGGGGCTGCCAGGTTCACAAAGTTTCGTTATATGCGGATGACCTTTTGATGTTCCTGTCTGGCCCTGAGGTCTAAGTTTTAAAGTATCTGGACATTATATCACAATTCAGTGTGGCCTTAGGCTATAAAATCAACCTAACTAAGAGTGTAATATTCCCGATCAATAGTCTAGCTTTGACAATGTCCTTTGACTCTTATCCATTCACGGTCAACTAGTCACCTGACCTATTTAGGAGTTAAAGTGACTCGCATCTACAAAGGGCTGTTCAAACATAATTTCCAAGCAATTCTGGATCAAGCTAAGAAGGATCTCAGTCGCTAGTCGACTCTTCCATTGTCTCTGGCTGGTCGTGTTAATTCTATAAAGATGGTTGTCTTTCCCGAATTTTTATACTTATTTCAGACTGTTCCCATCTTCTTGCCAAAAAAGTTCTTTAAGGACCTAGACGTATGTATTGGTACATTCATTTGGAATAAATCTATACCCCACGTTCGTAAATCAGTCCTGGAGAGGCGCAAAGCAGATGGCGACCTGGTGCTGCCTATCTTTTTGTACTATTGCCAGACAGCTAATGTTCATAAACTAACCATCTGGTACAACACGTTCGTGAAGGGAGAAGTCCCAACTGGTCCCTTATGGAACAGCACATGTGCGCACCAGTATCCCCAGTTGTGTGCCCCTCTACAGCTGGCAGGGGTGGCCCAGACAGATAATCACATTATGCGTGATACCCTGCACATATGGACTCAGTTCCATAAACACTTAAGCCACACACAGGGATTGCTGTGCATGTCACTTACCGCAAACCCTCTTTTCAAGCCTTCCCTAATAGACCCATCTTTCCAGATCTGGTTTAGGAGGGGACCACACAGTGTGGGGGATCTCTTCACAGATGGGCAGTTTGGCTCCTTTGAGCATTTTGTAGAAAAGTACAAAATACCTCGCAACCACTTTTTCAGGTACCTGCAAATCTGTGATTTCACCTGCATACAGTTCTCAACATTCCCATCCACACCAGTAACCAACCAACTTGATGACTGTCTAAGGATCAAACCTTACCTAACAGGCTGTGTGTCTTACTTGTACTGTAGTATTCAGAAAATGGATCAATATTCTCTACGACATCTGAAAACACAGTGGGAGGGTGACTTGGGCATAGAACTCTGAGGAAACCTGGCAAAGAGCTATTGATAGGATACACAGGTCTTCAATTTGTATCAGACACGGATTGTTAATCTGGCCCGGATCTTTCCTGGGACAGACCCAAAGTGTATTAGATGTCATCAAGCCCCCGCCACTTTTGGCCATATGTTCTGGACATGTCCAAGACTAGGCACATTCTGGTCGGAGATTTTAATACATCCTCCTACATATGTAGACGAAGGATTGACCCTGACACAGTTATTGCAACTTTTGGAAATGCACCTAGCAACAGTGGAATATCCAGACATCAATCAAACTTGATTCATTCTCAACACAACGAGCCCACCGGCTTATTCTTCTTAGTTGGAAATCCCAACCTCTCCATCTCATCCACATTGGATCTATGAGCATGTCAGCACTCAGACTTGAAAAAATCAGATACACGGCTCAGGGCTCCTCAAGAAAGTTTAAAAAACATTTCTTCAAACACACTTCTTCAGTGTGATCATGTGCTTGATGCTTTTCCTTGTTATTATAATAGTAAACTGAATATATTTGGGATGTGGGGTCAGCACGAGGAAAAAAGAAATCAATGAATAAGTCACCTTGGGCTGTGCAACATTATAACAGGATGTTTTATAAACTGAACAATTAATTGCGAAATAATTCACAGATTAGCCTGTTAATTGTTACCTACATGTCTTGCAAAAATGTTGCATCTTCGCAAAACTAGAACAGTGTGTGTTTATACTACTAAAATCTTTAATTGGTATTTGCTTAGAAGAACCAATAGGGGATTTCAGGACTCAAGTGGCCGATATACTGTTTGAATCTATTATTATCTGTCTGGAGAAAAGTTCATTCAATTTGCCACTTTGGATGGAAATGAATGAGTCATCCCTCACCTAATGTAGACAGAATGATTACAGAGCAGTTCTTTGCATTAGTCAGCACTGTGTATGATTCACTTTACCATTTTGAGATACAGTGGCGGATGAAGAACACAAATCCTGTTCTTTAGTAAAAGTACAGATTCCCTTGCTAAATTACTCCTCTAAAAGTAGAAGTCTCCCATTTAAATTTCTACTTCAAAGTACACAAGTACCTGCTTTTACAAATACTTAAGTACAGGACTTGTGTGCTGGGATTTGTTCAAATGGAGAGGTGGTGCCAGGATAATATATTCACTTGTGTCATCTTTACATAGAACCCTTTAGCTTGGATAGGGACAGAATCGTTGTCACAATCCTGTCTGTCTGCTGTCTTAGTGTGTTTCCTCTACCTGATGTTATGTTTTATGGCCATAATCAGGGTGCGTATTCTGTACAACCACAGAAGGTAGCATTGAACTATGTTAGTACGATGCATAGTTAAATTACAAACATCTGAAGTACAACCGTTTCCCAAAACTGTTGTACCTTGTTGGTACCACCGTGGTTTGAACTAACTTAGTCTGAACCAACATAGTTAGAACTAACATGTTTCCAGGTCTCTTAGTCTGTTTTTCACAGCAGGAAACTCACAAAATGTTGTCATATTCTGCCTAATATGTCAGTTGTGACCGATATTAAGTGACATTATTATGCTAACTTATTATTTAGGCTTTTCATATTATAGTTGTACTGGCAATAACAAGAAAATCAACAATATTAACTTAATGAAATCAACAATATAAATGATATAACTAATCATTTTATTTAGCCTAAATATTGGCTATAGGCTAACTTAGAAGACAAGACATTTAGTAAAATAGGTAGAATCTGCAAGTATCTTCCTGTCAACACTTCAACACTATATGAATCCCTTGGCCGCAACCGCTATCTAGGTCTTGAGAATAGCTCGGCGCAATAAGAGGCTTAGCTTGAAGATGTTCTTCTCTCTCTGTTCCCTGCCCTGTTCTGTTTAGCAGTTGGTCCATGCTTTCTGTTTTGGGGTTTTGTTCCTTGTCTTGTGTTTCATCAGTTTTGCCTTGTTTATTCCATTGTTCAGTGCATGTTCTGTTTAGCTCACTTAGTACCTGCTCTGTCTTGTATCTTAGGTTTAGCCCATTTCAATTATGTGTCTTAGTTAATATCTTTGTTTACTCCTAGTTCTGTGTTATGTGTCATTATTTTGGCTTTGTCTGTCTGTGTTATGTTAAATCCAAGTTTCAGTCTGTTTTCCCTGTT